>NC_052671.1:23810977-24119727 GCF_016802725.1 Solenopsis invicta
ATTTCGCAAAATGTGCTCATCAAATGAACGGCCTTATCGTCGTACCACTTCACCGCATTTATAGTGACCCTGTCAATAGATGTAGAGAGTGCTTCATAACTTCTTCTGCCCTTAGTTTTCATGACTTTATTTGATGAAAACTCACAGTTTTTTAGTCGGTTTGACCGCACAGTTGCAACACTCTGAATTCTAAATTTTTTTAATTTAGTTACTAAAGGAACGGTTGAAAACCAATTCTCAAAACAGATTTTGTGAAATAATTGCTTGGGTACAATTTTTGATTAACGTAATACTACATTGCCACTACTTCCAACATCAGGTAATTTGTGATCATGTATCACTTTACCGGTGTAAATTTCAAAATTGTAAGTTAGTTCTGATGAATCGCACAACAAAAAGGCTTTGTAGCCTCATTTTTTAGGTTTTTTATACTGTTTTAGCCTGTGTCTTCTTTTGAATGGTATTATTTGTTCGTCAACACATAAGTGTTCAGACATTGAAATGCGATTAAAATTTTTAACCAATTTATCGAGAATGGGTCTTATTTTTTGTAAACTATCCGTAACATCTGAATTGTCTGTATTAGCCTATAAATTTCTACTAAAATGTATTTTGGATTTTATTTCTTTTTATCGCGTACGACTCACAGTATCGGCAACAGCAGACACTCTTGTCTCTGACTGCCAATACATATCAAATTTTGGTAACCTGTAAATAGACATAAAAAAAACAGCAAACAAAGAATTCGATTTTGTTTGCTGAAACAACTATGGGTTTTACTGGATCACATTGCAATTCATACGTATTGGTATAGTCAACTATATTACTTATAATTTCCGTGTCAAATAGTTTTCGAAAATAGGTTATAGGAGAATAAGGTTCTTCGGAGACATTAGGGCAATAATAATAGTTGTCATCGTCCTTTGCAAAGGCAATGACAACTATTATTATTTGTCTGGGATACTGGTTGCCAAACAATTCTTTGTGGTTCTAAATTTTCTTCGTCCGAGGATTGTGTATTACTAAATTCTTCGTCACTGTCAATAATATTTATTCGTCGTCGGGGAAATACTATTTGATCTTCATTGGACTCAGAATCTAATAATGAATCTTCACATCTATTACCACTAAGGCGTCTAATTTTAATTCCTCTTTTATTTTTATCTAATTTTGCATTCATATTTTGGGCATATAAATCTGAAAACAAGAGAAAGCACAAGCTTTATCTTAAATAGACCAAAATCTGTCATAATAGCCCACTGTAACCTCAAAGTTACTGTAAAAAAGGAAGTTTAATTTTGAGAGGAATGGTAGGAGTTGTCGGATGACCGGGTATAAAATAATTCGGTTCGAGAGGTCCTTGTTCGGTGGTAACTTTCGAATATATTTAGAGACACTGGTACAGGTTCACTAACACTTTTCGGATTAACGTTCGACTTTCGACGGACTATGCTATTCGCCTCGCTCGCTCGCTAGCTAGGACTTAAATCCTCGAACTTGGCCGCTGCTCCGGTATCATCGCTGTCCCCGCGGTTCCCCCTCTCTTTCTCCTAGCCCAACTTACATTTCGGCTATTTCCTACAGCGCGCCTGCTGGCTAGTGCCATCTGGCTGCGTTACGATATCTTATAGCATTCCTATTTCTTACAGCTTGGCCAGCCTGCATTTACATTCGTCTCGAATGTGTGTCGCCGAAACGCGTACATTTTAGGCATTGATTTTGTATGTCGGTCGATCACCGTCTTTTCTCTCGCTTATCACGCATATGTATATATACATCTTATTGTTCTTTTTTTTGTGCTTCTACCTTATGACGACAATGTTTCTACCTTTAGTGTGACTGATTTTTTGATGACTTATTCTACGTTGCCTTACTCTAAGTTACCGTCGCCTTACTACTAACTAATTTGTAACCCGTAACATTGATTTACATTAATTCTAATTAATGCTATCTTATGCAATTAACCCTAAGTATTTACATTTAAACTACGCGCTTATATTTTGATCCATAGCTTTATTTTGTCGGGCGATAGTACCGAGTTATACGGCCTTGGCGGAACATTGAGACCAGGTATCTCCTCAACCACGTACCTATTGTTTCTCAAAACTTTTGCGATGGCATATGGCCCTTTGTACTCCGGTTTTAGCTTGCGGCTTTCCTCGGTTATCGGTCGCGTATCATGACGAATTGATCCGTGTGATACGTGGTAGGTTTATCGTAATATTCCTTGTTGTATTGCCTTAATTTTTCCGTCGCCTTTTCAGCGTTACTTCGCGCGGTTTCTCGCTCCTCGTATAAGTTTCGGTCAATTTCCGTTAATTTATCTATTAGGCTTACTAAGGCTGCGTCGGAGTGTTCTCGCTGCTTGTATCCGAGTAGCAGCTTCGATGGGGTGCCTTGGATCCCCGAGTGCACGGTATTATTTATTACGTATTGAGCTCTGCTAAGTTTCGCTCTCCAGTGGGCTGGGTTGTCGATCAGTTTCTTAAGGGACGACTTAAAAAATCGATTGACCCTTTCTACTATGCCAATGGCCCACGGCAAAGCTACGGCTACTTTGCGTTGCTTGATTTTAAGTTTCTCTAGGAATCCGGCAAATTCGTTGGAGGTAAATGAGGTGCCTCTGTCCGTTACGATTTCTTTTGGTTTACCGAATGTTTGAAAGATAGATTTCAAATGCTTGAGTGCTTCTTTGCTTCCGGTCGACTTGACCGCAAATAGCCACGTGAAGCGTGTATAGGTGTCAACTGTTAACAGGATGTGTCTAAATTCCCTCTGTCTCTTCCAGCGGACCAAAATGATCCGCGTGTAAAATTTTGCATGGGCCTGCCGCGCCTGAGGTCACCTGCATTTCCCCCTCCCGCGAATGTGGGGATTTGTCTGCCATTAAGCAGATTACGCAATTTTCTATGTATTCTCGAATATGCTTCCTCATTGAGGAAAACCAGTACGTTTTGCATATACCATGGTGAGTTTTTTCCGCCCCGCAGTGGGCCATCTTATCATGATATATTCGGATTATGTTGTTCGTCATTGAGCTGGGCACGACGAAACGTGGACGATCCGAGTATAGTAGCCCGTCGATTAATTCGAACTTTTCGTTGTCGCGAAACTCGAGCTGTTCCATTATTTCCTTTAATTGTGAGTCCTGGAATTGTCTGACCTCGAGCTCTCTCTCGAGGGGCAGCACCTCCAGGTATCCTACCTGACGGCTCAGGGCGTCAACGGGCGTCATTTGTTTGCCCGCTCTGTGTATCCGTTTAAATTTGTAGTTCTGCAATTGAAGCGTCCAGCGCGCGATGCGAGGGTTCAGGTTGGCTTTGTTCACGGCATAGACAAGCGCGTTACAATCCGTAACCACCGTGAACTCAATGCCTGCAAGGTAAATGTGGAACCGCTCGATGGCCTTGACGATGGCCAACATTTCCAGCTCGAAGCTGTGATAGTTGGCTTCCGCTTTGTTAGTCGCCTGACTAAAGTAGGCTACTGGAAACCAACCATCGGAGCCCTGTTTTTGCAGCAAGATTGCGCTTAGCCCAACGGAGTTCGCGTCGGTGATGCAGCTGCGTCTCAGCTGCCGGGTTATAAATCCGGAAAATTGGATAGGTCGTCAGCTCCCTTTTTAACGTTTCGAACGCCTCCTCGCATTGCGCGTTGAACTCGAACTTCGACGTTTTCTTTAAAAGATTATATAACGGCTGTGCTTTAGTCGCAAAGTTCCTAATGAACTTTCTGAAGTAGCTGGTGAGCCCGAGGAACCGCTGTACCTCGAACTCGTTTTTCGGTTTTGCAAAATTCTTGATAGACTGAGTATGTCGGTCGCTGAATGTTATCTTGTCGTCGGCTAACACGTAACCGAGATACTCAATCCTCCGTCGTAGAAATTGGCACTTGCTATAATTTATCTCGAAATTATGTCTTTTCAATTCTAGCAGTACTTCTTTCAGAATTTTTAAATTTTAATCAACCGTGGTGGTGGCGATGAGGATATCGTCCATGTAGACGATAACCTCGTCGTTCCTTAAAGCGTTCCAGGATTTGTGCCAATCTCTTTTGGAACTCGGCCGGCGCCTCGCAGTATCCGAATGGCAATCTCGTGAACTCGAATTGACCGTCCGGCGTTGCAAATGAAAAATATTTGTAATGTTCCGGATTTTAATTTGTAGAAATCCGTCCCGAACATCGAGAAAAGATAATATAATTTTTCCCGCCAACCTGGCGATGCAGTCTTCAATCAGCGGGAAGGGAAAATTCTGCTTCACTACTCGATCGTTTAACGGCCGCAGGTCTACGCATAACCGCAGATTGCCATTCTTCTTCCGCACCGGCACGATCCGGGCGCAATACGGCGAAATGCTTTCTCGGATAATTCCTCGCGTCAGCAGGTCGTCCGTGATCTGCTGTATCTGCTTGCGCTCCGAATACGCGAATTTCCTAGGCGCGTACACGTATGTCGAGTCGTCTTTTAGTTTTACAGTTACAAAAATATTCGTCAGCGACGATCGAAGTCGGACTCTGCTCTATGTCGACTAGCATTTTTTTTAGCTCGCCGGTGACTTCGGCATTGAAGTCTGTCTCTATTTCGTCTAGGAAGCTATTTTCCGCGGCTTCCATTACTCCGATCTGCAGTAATTCCGCGGGAAAATCTTCTCGCCCTTCTTCGACCTTGTTTTTGTCCGGCTTATAAACCACCTCTATGCTCTGGTCGTTAAGGAAGTCACGACCTATTATCAAGTGCGCGCCTGTTCGACTCGTTTTCAAAATATTTAACTTCGCGTGGAATGCTTGTCCGGGCAACCGTTTGAACTCGATCGCTGGCTCATTATCGTGCCATATATTTCCACCGGCGTATCGTTTACCGCGTAGTATGTTTGCCTCACGGATTCGACCTTCGCATTCTCACTCCGGAAATATTTCGTGAACACGTCTTGCCTAACGAACGAGACCGGGCTGCCGGTATTTATAAGCGCAAACAATGAACACGCGTGCTGATTCAACGCGACAATTTTAATCGGCGCGCCATTTACGTACAGAGTTTTTAATCGACTCACGAGCGCTGCTACCGTTGTCTCATCTTCCACGGCTGTTACCGCCGATGCTGTGGATGACCCTGGTGCGCCCGCTGCCCTCTCCTTTTTCCTCTTCGGGCAGTCCGATTGGTAGTGACCCTTTTCTTTGCAGCCGAAGCAGGTCACCTCTCTCGATCTGCAGTCCTGAATGGCGTGGCCTTTCCTGCCGCAACCCTTGCACTGCTCCTTCGGCTTCACCGGCGCCTTTCTGCCGCCGTCGTTTCTCTCCGCGGCCTCCGCGGCCGCGGCGGTGATCCACGACATCTCCTCGAGGAAATCATCCACTGCTTCCACCTTCAGTACTGATGCCGTTCCTCGTAGTGATCGGCTGGCAATGCCTCCGATCAGGAGGTGTACGGTCTCCCTTTCTGATAATTCCAGGTCGTACATGAGCGCAAGCTTCTCCGTCGCGTACTCATGGAATGATTCCTTCTCATGGTTTCACCTCCTGGCCTCGACTTTTCTGAGCGCGAGGTAGTGGAGCGTTCTTCGTTCGAAGCGCTTTAAGATCGCTTCCTTGAACGTCTCCCAAGAGGCTAACATGAGACCTTTCCCATGGTCGTACCATTTTCTGGCCGACTTGGTGAGCCGGCCGGTGGCGGCCAGCAGCGTGACGTCATCAGGCGCTCTATGAATCTGCGCCACCTGCGTCACCCGTTGCACCCACAGCCGCACGTTGTCCTGCTCCGTTCCGGCAAACTCCGGGATTTGCGGCGATAGCAGCTGCACTGCCTGCCCCGGATTCGCCGTTGACACCGCTGTCGCTCGTGAGGATATCCGGCTGCCGCTCGTCTGACGGCTAGCACGCGGCTCCTCACCGATCTCTGCTATCGGGGGAGTCCCCGAGATTCTTGTCCCGCCCGCAATGGTGAGCATCAATTGCTGCAACATCTGGGCCTGCTGTTGCATCTGGGCTTGCATCAGGGCGAGCACTTGCGCCAGCTCGGCCGGCCGCGCATTCTGATTCGCGGTGGGGCCTTGCCCGTCGCCCGCGGCGGCACTCCATGTACCCCGCGCCGAACTCTGGCAAGGGCTGATCTACGGATTCGGCTACTGCCGGCCACCGAGAGTCCGTCCCTCGACTCGCGTCTCGCCAAACGCGCCGATATTGCTGCGAGCAATTCTTCGCGACTCTCTGTCGCGGTTAGCCCAAGAGCTTGCGCTTCTGCCCTTAATCGCTCCAGTTCTTCGTCGAGCACTCTGCCAACGTTCGCCTCGGGATCCCATCTTCTTTGGGAATATCGCCAGACGACCCTTGTCCCGCCCTTTTACTAGCGTTGGTCGCTCGTGGCATCTTCTCGATCTTCCTTCACTTCCTTTTCGCGCGGGAACCGTTACGCTTGAACGCGCGATCACGTACCGCCCTACGCGCGGTCACGCGTGTACCTCGTGGCCACTCTCGCCGTTGGGCGCGGTTGCCGGCTGCGCGTTATTCTGCAACGCGGATCTCCTCTCAAATTCGCTAATTGCGCTTAGCCACGACTGCTCCGAATCGCGGTAAAATATTCCGGCTACCACGCGGATTGCTCTGAACGCGAGATTACTCCGGACTTACTCCCGCCCGTTACGCAAACTTTGCACGGTCCGACCGCGCTGAGGATACGCACTCGATCCTACTTCTGAGCTGTAAAAAAGGAGGAATAATTTTGAGAGGAATGGTAGGAATTGTCGGATGACCGGGTATAAAATAATTTGGTTCGAGAGGTCCTTGTTCGGTGGTAACTTTCGAGTATATTTAGAGACACTGGCACAGGTTCACTAACACTTTTCGGATTAACGTTCGACTTTCGACGGACTATGCTATTCGCCTCGCTCGCTCGCTAGCTAGGACTCAAATCCTCGAACCTGGCCGCTGCTCCGGTATCATCGCTGTCCCCGCGGTTTCCCCTCTCTTTCTCCTAGCCCAACTTACATTTCGGCTATTTCCTACAGCGCGCCTGCTGGCTAGTGCCATCTGGCTGCGTTACGATATCTTATAACATTCCTATTTCTTACAGTTACAGTTAATCATAAAAAAATAGTAACAAAATGATAATTGAAATGCAAACAAATAAATTGTTATTAATATACAAACCCAGAGCTATGATATACATTATTTTTTGTTTAGTAAACACCGATAAATAATAACAATTGTAACAAATGCTTTCGCTTGCTTCTACTGCAGACAGTTTGCACAGCACTTGTTTTGTTACTTTAGATTAATGGCACTAACAACCATCATGAATATTGGTATTGGTTGTCTTGAAGACATAGAATTAAGATGTATACGCTATCTCGTGAAAAATACTAAAATTATTTGATAAAATGTCAATAAATTAGCATGTAACCTGAAAGTTACAGAGGCCCATAGAGGTTAAACACTTTTTACAACATAATCACACTATTGAACATGCATCATATGTCTATTGAACTGATATCAAACATCTATTATACGTCTACCGTGCGTCTACCATTCGTCTGTCGTACGTCTATCATATATCTGTCGTACGTCTACCATACGTCTATCGTACATCTACCATACATTGTACTACAAACGATCAAGTGTAATACGTTAGACGTTTGATAATAGTATGATTGACACCCAATGTTATCAATCACACCCGTTCTTATTTCTAAGGTGTTCTCAGGAGTGGGACAAGAATAGGTAAAATAATAACATGCATAAATGTAATATATTTATTTTTTTTAATTTCATTTATTTTAAAAGAAATACACAGAAATGGTTATAATAAAAAAATTATTTATTTATTTTTAATATACACAAATAATTTTAATTGTCTTTATTGAATAAATTTTGTTTCTTATTTATTTTTAATAAATTTATTTTATATTTTTGATGCAGCGGACGCTGTGATGTAGTGTGGCGATGCATCATCCGCCTCATTCTCCTTTCCCATATGCGTTGTTTATCCTCGCTCGCTAGCTCTCTCGTGTTCTCCCGTGACTTATCTTATATCTCGCACGCGTTCTTATTTCTAAGGTGTTCTCAGGAGTGAAAGAGAATAGGGAAAATAATAATAATATGCTTGAATGTAATATATTTATTTTTTTCATATTATTTATTTTTTAAAAGGAATACATAAAAATGGTTCTAATAAAAAATAATTTATTAGGAGTATAAATAAGTTTTCGCCGTTTCACAAAAAATGGCGCCACTAGTATGTTATGGTTGAAATTGTCTGTTGTAAAACGTTATATCGTAAGGTTGGACATCTGGCAACAACATAACCTTAAATTATTAGCGATTTTGTATCAGCATCATATATCTTTTTTCGTGCGAAAATGTCGAGTTTTGAGCCGAATAAGCGTCATTTGCGGGAGCTTTTGATTTACTTCTTTAATTTGAAGAAATCTGCAGCCGAGGCGTATCGATTGCTGGTAGAAGCATATGGTGAGGTTGCCTTAAGTGAGAGAAGTTGCCGTGAGTGGTTTCACAAGTTTAAGAACGGTGAATTTGACGTCGAAGACAAAGAACGTAGCGGAAGGCCGAAAGTGTACGACGCGGAATTGGAAACATTATTAGATGAAGATTCGTGCCAAACGCAAGAAGCACTTGCACTTACATTAGGAGTGACTCAACCAGCAATTTCACATCGCTTAAAATCATTGGGAATGATTCAAAAACAAGGAAACTGGGTTCCATATGAACTGAAGCCGAGAAACGTTGAACGCCGATTTTTCACATGTGAAATGCTGCTTGCCAGGCAAGCAAAGGGTTTTTTGCATCGTATAGTCACTGGTGATGAAAAATGAATCCACTACGATAACCCAAAGAAGAAGAAATCATGGGGACCATCTAGCCATGCTTCAACATCGACAGCCAAGCCGAACATTCATGGAAAAAAGCTCATGTTGTGTATTTGGTGAGATCAACTTGGTGTCGTGTATTATGAGTTGCTCAAACCGAATGAAACCATTACTGGGGCTCTCTATCGAACACAATTGATGAGATTGAGCCGAGTACTCAAGGAAAAACGTGCCCACTACTACTCCAGACACGACAAAGTTATTCTTCTGTATGATAATGCTCGTCCACATGTTGCGGCGCCGGTCAAAACCTACCTGGAAACACTCAATTGGGAAGTTTTACCTCACCCGCCGTATTCACCAGACATTGCTCCTTCTGATTACTACCTGTTTCGATCGATGGCGCATAGCCTGTCTGAGCAACACTTCACATCATATGAAGATACAAAAAATTGGGTCGATTTGTGGATAGCTTCAAAAGATGAAGCATTCTTCCGATGCGGTATCCGTATGATGCCAGAAAGATGGAAAAAAGTAGTGGCTAGCGATGGACAATACTTCGAATAAAACATTAGGTACCGTTCTTTCACAATAAATGCCCAATTTTTGATAAAAAACGGCGGAAACTTATTTATACTCCTAATATTTATTTATTTTTAATCTACACAAATAATTTTATTTGTTTTCATTGGATAAATTTCTTATTTATTTTTAATAATTACATAGGTCTCTTATTATATAAGTTTATTAGCTTCTTATTTATTTTTAATAAGTATATACAAATAATTTTAATTATTTTCATTAAATAAATTATTTAAACAAAAAATATCTGGTTTGCCATAATAGTAGTAAAACCACCATCCATGTAACGTTGATAATTTGCACCATAAGAAGTCCAGTTCATCTTTAGGTTTTCTTAGTTCTTTTTTAAGTTTTATTATTTTGTATATTTATCAAACTTACTACCTCGAGGTCTTCGATTCATAGTTTCTGTGGATTCAAAATATATAAAGTAATTAACAATTTAAATACCAAAAGAAAATATATACATATATACCTGCGGTTCATCAAACAGCAATTATGTCTCCCGACGAATCTGAAGCTCCCGTAGTTCGATATATAACGCTTTACTATTTTTTGTCAGCAACCATTTAGGAGGGATGCGTCTCACAATGCGTATGATGTTGCTGTTTTATCTCCATTCTGTAAAAAATAAGAAAATATATTATTAATCAAAATTACACATGTGTACTCATATGCACACAGTTATACATGGACATACCGTTTGTGAGGTCCCATCTGTCACTCTTATTTTAATGTTTTTTTCTGTATCATTTACTTTTATTGTAAAATTCTAGAAAGATAAAAGAAGCATTATAAAGTGTAATATAGACGCAATATATAAATATCATAAAACAATACCTGTGCTGGTATATATGTTAGCAATATTTCTCTGCGAAGAGACACCTGGTTTACAATTTTTTCAGTTCCAACTCTAATGTGCTGTAAGATATAAAATTTTATTTAATAAAATATTAAAAATATATGTATTCTAGTGGCAAAAAATATACTTATTCCATTACATGGGTGTTTTATTCGTAAGTATGCCAGTTTTGTTCGTGAGACAATTTTTTAAACTATGCACACGAGAGACAAACGACAGTCCAACCCATATGACTGATGCTAAGAAGCGCAGCCTATCATTTTATAGTACAAAATATATGTGATTTATCTACGAGATGTTAAATCCCACAGTCAAAAACCTCTGATAATAGTAATCTAATACTTACTGCAACATCTTACAACTGAATTCATGGTAGCAAAAGAAACTCAAGTCATTGTCACAGCTGTGACAATGCTGTACCGCACTAAATCGCTATTGGCAATCGTTTGCTAAGAATAGGGAAATAACCAAAAGTTCAATTTCAATTTCAATTTATACATTATTATTATTATTTCAAATTTTTGCATAACTGATTATAACATTTTATTTGTCATTTAACATATCACATGGAATATTCACATTTGCATAACATGATTATAACATTTTATTTGTCATTTAGCGAATCGTATGAAATATTGTTTGAAGCATAAGCTATTAATTCACATTCAATATGTGAACTTTTATCATAAATTTTGCGCACAATATTTACTACATCGTTTTTATTAGTGATGCAATTCTGACGTAAATAAATTGTTTATATTTTTCAGTAACATTTTTCATATTCTGACACAGTGTGAAATATACATATTCGATGCAATGCTCGATTCAAACATAAATGATACAGTTGCCGGCTTCATGCAAATATAATTATTGTGCAATGTTAATTTTATAATATTTTCTCCACGCAGTTTAATCTGTTGCACAATCAATTCGTGAATTTATAATGATGTCATTTTTGACTGCATAAGTCCCTAGATGTCCATGCGTTTCTCAACCAATATTTTATAAGGCAGAACAATTTGATTTCCACGTTTGTCACCCAATTCCACATAGGATAGATTCTGCGTTGATGATTCCGATATCCAACCATTTGTAAGATGTAGGAGTTAGTGCAAACCTTCTACTCAAAATGTGTATCGTGGCGGCATTCTGTAAATAAGTATACAGATTAATGAAATAAAACAAAAATTATTAAAAAATATTAATGTGTCGTGGTGTTAGGGATTTATGAGAAACAAAATGTGAAAAAATATATAATAATTATAGATACTAACGATTTCTCACATACTTCGGTTTGGATCAGAACATCGTAATTCAATATTTTTTTCCGCGTGTTTTCGTGAGATGTTCTCTGAGTGATTGATGAGTGTGGCAGTGTCTTGTAAATAAGAAATACGTATATGTAGAAACAAAAAATATGAAAAATGTAATTTAAAAAATGTATAAAAAATGTATAGATACTTACGATTTCTCGCATGCTTCGCTCTGAATTTGACTGAATAGGAACGTAGTTCGCCATTTTTCTCGTATTTTTCAAGAGTCTGCTAACAATAAGCAACTAATAAGAGTAACGTTTTCAGAGTTTTTTTTTTATTTTGTAATCCTCACCACCATATCAACATCAAATGAGGAAATCACATATTTTATGATGAGACTACATATTCAAAACACAAATCTTGCAAGCATTGACAGATGTGATGAAATCACAAGATAGTAAAACTCAGTTTGTAACGGTACGTGGTTTCGATGAGTGACGGTGTGGTGCGGGAATTCCGGGATCGGTCCGGATAAGGCTCGTCGGTTGGTCAGGTGTCCGTAATGATCATACTCAGAGTTTAGAGCAGAAAAAAGAAGATAATTTATTCAGAAAATAAATGGTAGTCGTTGACAAGATAATAAGCGTGATATAAAAGAGTTCGATATGTTAACAGAAAAAGAGAGAGAGAGAGCGGTTCGCAGAACTAAACAATGATTACGAATCCGATGCGCAACGGAGTTACTTATTGTTAGGGATAACGCGCGAACGGAAACTAAAGACGCATGCATAATCGGCAGTAATACTTCGCATATAAAATCAAACAAAAGAACTTTCTCAAATGCTTAGGCTAGAATAATTCGCGGTAAAATACGGATCGGTAGATTACGCGGGCTACTCGCCCGTACGGTCGGGGAGTCGCGGGGCGTGACGAGATTGGCTAGCGCGGTCGTCTAAGCGCGTGCGTGTGGGGCACCGTGAGTGCGGGCCGTTGCCGGCGCGTTCGCCTTCGCGATTTGCGATTTGCCTCGTGCAAATGGGCACTTGATCGATAGGACGCGGATGCCCTGCCGATGTCTAGGTTACGAAATTCGACTCGGTATTCGCGTGGCGATTAAGATACTCGAGGACGATGGTTAGTCGAGAATGCTCGGCCGGTGTTAGTGACGAGAATGCTTGTCGAGGATATTGAAGTCGACTGGTTGAGAATACTCGGCCGAGGATAACGACGGGAATGCCCGTTGAGGAACTGGAGATCGACGAGTATGCTCGTCTTTGGGAGAGATCGAGGATGCTCGGTCGCCTAGACAGGTCGGAGAGTTGGACGGATCTGGATTCTGCGTTCCTACTGCCGGCTTATATATCCGAACGCGCGGTTGGGCGAGCCAATCTGCGCGCTTGGTCGGCCAAGCCGGAGTGGGAGCGTTGTGGAACGCCACGGTCGGCGCGCGTGTCGCCGCGTGGTCGCGCCGCGAGGTTAGGTTAGGTTAGGTTAGGTTAGGCTATGCGTGCACGTGGCCTTTTGCCACGCTTGGTGCTCGGTGTTCGGTGTTTGGTGGACGGAACGGTGGCGCGCGGACGGTGGAGGGGCGTATCGTTACAAGTTTAGATACGTTTGAATATAATTTAATATTATAATGAAATCATGTAGTACTGTAGTTTTGCATTTTCAGCGTAAAAGTAAGCGCCGGTGTACAGCAGCTGCGATGATATCACAGACGCTGATATCGCAGATCTGTAAAAATTAATTTAGACACGTTTGAATTTAATTTTATATTACAGTAAAATCATGGAGCGTCACTTTTATATGAGCGTCTGTTGTGACATGTTTGAAAGTAATTTGATATCACGATGAGATTATTTAATAATCTTACAAAGTCGGTGATGTCAAATATACATGTGAATCTTGCAAGCATCGATTTGTGGCAGCTGTGGAGACTTTAAACACGTATCAAATGATATACTGTGAATAATATTTAAATATATAAAAGTGATGGTGTCATTATAAAATGACAAGATCGCGATGCATCAGTCTACGTAGTCAAGCACATTGTAAAATATGGAGCAAACGGAGCGTGATTTGGTGGAGCAATCCATCCAATGGAATACACATGAAGAGTATACGACGTGGCAGCAACGTTGTCTCGTGTTCATTGAATCGTTGGACGAACGCAGCCATAGTAAACATCTACGATTGTTAATCGGTGGGAGAAAATCTGTGATCGCTTGTATCACGTGACTAGAAGATTTGAAACAAGTGGTGCATGGGCGGTTCGTGCAAATGGTCGCTAGATACAGTGCAGGACTCCGATGGCGTGAGATAGATACAGTGGGCTTGTTTTCTATTCCTGCACTAGACTGCACTGGAACGTTCCTTCTTGCTTTCGCTAACTTTCAAACATCTATCTTTTTCCTTTTAAGGGAAGAAGCCGGTCTAGAATTTTGAAAAAATCGAAAATTTGTTTTTTAAAAGGTACTTTAGGGTCTTAAAAATAACATACCAAAAGATGGATGCCGGAAAAAATGTGTAAATGCCCAAATGCGGCAGCACTCAGGTATGCCCCGAGCGCCTTTTATGATCCCGGCGCGCGCTGTAATTTTTGGAAGCAATTCATCTATGCGCGCTGAAGTGTTCGAAGATATAAAGCCGATATACGAAAGACTTACGTCGGACGATCTTCTCTCGTTATATCAGAGGCTACACGCCAAACGAGAGTTTCAACTCAACTGTGTTGGCGATGGCTCCGAAAACTATGAATTCTGGCAAAGTGATAGTGGATATTGCTACAAGTATTGCTTCATGTGTCTTCAACGATGGACTAAGATCAATTTTGCACATATTCGATGTCATGAAGATGAAAATTGGACCAAACAGTTACAATGTGTGCACGAAGATAGATGCAAACCGTATCAAGAAAGCGGAACAATCACTCAGTGTCGGCGCAAAAGAAGCCCGGATGCAATTGAAAGCTTTCCGAAAGGAAAAAGAAGCCGAAGAGGTTGATGTAGAAGGACAATTATACGGCGCAGGCATTGCAGATTAAAGATATATACGAATTTAATATAATTTTATAGTACTTAAAACTTTAAACGCGTTTTTCTCGAAATCACTTTTTTTGAACTGGCCGAAGACATTATTCGAGGAAATTTTCACCGATCCATACGAAATTTTGACAGTACATTCGAAATACCTTTCTCTGGAGACGTACGTAGGATTTTTTTAAATATTGCATAGTTTTTTGGTAATCAACAATTTTATATCGTTTTTTATAGTGAAAATTTTAACTTTTTGTTCAAACGTGCACCATTTCGCGAAAAAACAAAATATCGAAAAAATCCTACGTACGTCTTTTGCTATTGATATATAGAAACTAAAAAAATTTTATTTTTTGTTCCAGGACCAAAATTAAGGAGGTTACGTCTTCGGCCATGGACCCACTGAAAAAAAAGGCGTCTTTGGAGAAATGCTGGACAGCCGCCATTTTGAAATAATTAATATGAAATTTGTATTTGTACTTTAAAACCTATATTATAAAACCTATTTCACAGATTTTCGGTTGATCCTTTTGTTGAGTCACAAAAAATTTATAAAATATGCCCATTTTTTCGCGCTCTAAACCAGCTTCCCCCCTTAAGTGTATACTAATTCAGAGAGTTCAGGAACAGAAAACAAACGGAGTTTTTGATAGTCGTATACTGACTGGTGCTGTGATCAATTTCAAACACATTGAACCGTATCAATTTTTGGACGATGCGCGGGAAATTGTGCTTGAGCACGTGCAAAATGTTATGGAGAGACATGGCAACACAAAGATAAACATTATTTTTAATGGTGAATTTGTCGCAGGTAACGATAAACGCGGGAATAAGTGTATCACGACGAAAAATTATGAACTCTTTCAATGCTCCGATTTGCATGAGTGGTACCAGTTACACGTCATCAAGATAATTCTAGCATTACTGGAAGAATTCCAAGAACACGATAGCGGATAGGCGTTGTCACGTATGCTAAATTTAACAGTAAATATAAAAAATATAACCCTTTACATGCAGGATGCAACATCCAGTTACCGAGTAAAATTATAATGAAGAGATCAGAGATTAATGTAAAATTAAATGACAATGCATGTTTTGTCAGTAGTGGCCAGTTTGCATTCTGTCGAAAGAAATACAGATCGAGAATCTTCGTATCCACATTATTCTACAATATTAAATCTGAAAGGCATTGAGTTTCCAATGACATTGCTACAAATTACAAAGTTTGAAATGGGCGGATCCCGATAGCACACCACCATTCATAGCAGCCGATGCTTAGAGTTTTTTCGTTGGTTGGGTTAGATAAGTAAAGATGATTGGTTGGTGGGCTATCGCACCGTGCGCTATCGGATCCCGTCCGTTTGAAATTCTCAACAAAATCTTCATCAATTTATACTGCATTGAGGAGAAGAAACTATCGATTCTTCCTATATGACTCATTGAACAAAAAATGGACAAACATGTAACTCTGCTGTACATGCAGGATGACAATGTGAGACATTTCGCGTTGATAAAGAATATGTCCTGTGAGTCTTACAACTCAGTAAGAAAAAGAATAAGAAATTTTTTTGTGATTGATATGTATATACGATATGTATATACTCGTATTTTAGAAAATACAAAATATGTATGTACACACACACACACACACACGCACGCACATATTTTGTGTGTATGTGTACACATACATACATACATATTGTAATGACCTGACTTTTCCGCGCACGGGGCGGCGTGACTTCGGCGAACGAGGACGCGGAGAAGTCGCCAAGAGAACTAGACGTTTGTTGATGGTGAACAAAGCGTGGCTTATTTCGAGTGCGATATAATACAAAGTAGTAGCGTCCTGGACGCGGCGTGCGGACGGACAAATGGCGGTGACGCTCGGACGGACGCAATGAGAACTTATTTCTACGCGCGGACGGACAACGGAATTATAATGCGCGGACGAACGAGCGGAAATAGAACGCGCAGATGGACGGACGGAAAATAGAACGCGGATGCCGAAAACGGAAATTATTGAACGCGGTATTTACAGATTGCGGTGTTATATACAAGCGAGGGATTCCGAGCCGTTTCTCTGAATTCGGAATCCCTGTTTACGCGACGGTGTCGTGGCCTTGCTGAAGGCAGCGGCCGAAGACGTCGCGCGCGCGGTACAGCTGTACTCGAGTTCGAAACGGTCGCGACACGCTGCGGTTAATACCGCCATGTTGTGCGGCGGTGGCGATCGACTCACGCCAAGATCACTTGGTCGATGCCGAGCAGGAAAAGCGGATCGGGAATGCTCCGACTACCAGGATCTTCCGGTGGAGCCCAAGATTTACTTAGCCCGTAAGTCGGCGGTCTAGGAGACGGACGGCTAGTCGCCAAGATCTCTTGGCAGAAGCTAAGATCGCTTAACTTCAGGTTAGCGCTAGGAGACACTCCTTTGCGGACGGAAATTCGGACAGAAAGAAGCCTCGACTGTAGAAGCGGTGGCTCTTATATAGTCGAGTCTCGAGGGCAGGGACGGTGCGGTAACGGAGGGGGAATCCCTGCCGCTCGAGATCGGCAGCGACCGCCACTTCGGTCGCTTCTCGAGCGCGTGCGTGCAAAGATTGCCTTGACGCGCGGATGCGTATTCGCGCTACGCCGGTTTGAAAGTCTTATAGGCGCTGTGCGCCGGTTTTTCGCTGTTTGGCGGTTGTTCGGCCAGACAGCCTGGAACGGTGAACGGTCCGAGGAGGGAGCGGAAAGGCGGTTTGTTACAATTTTATTTATTTGCTGCTTATTTTTATGTTAAATCGGGTTCCTCGTCGAGCGTCGCCAAGAAACAGCAGTGGCGAGGGATGTCGACCGCAGCAGTGCTAGGCCCGGACGAGTTTTCGCAGATCTACGGAACGGAGGAGAGGCTGTGTCGTCATCGAGATGACCCTTCTAAGTGTTGTGTAAAGCCACGAGCTGCCCGTGCCGACTCGCTCGTGTTCTGAGGTGGAGCCATTGTTAGTGTGCAAGCGCGTCCGCCGCGTGGCGATTAAACGCACTTTTTTCGTGTTTAGCGGGCAATCCACCTCAAGCACAAGACGTTGTTGAGCCATCTCGTTGTCAGCTGCCGCGTTTTGTATTAGCTATCCTGCAGTAGAAACTTGCGGACGACCGACTTCGCGGGAAGCCGCAAAAGGGAGGGTTCCGATAGCGCACATCCCGATAGTCCACCAACCAATCATCTTGACTTATCTAACCCAACTTACGGAAAATCTCTAGGCATCTGTCATTGTGAGTGGTTTGTGTGCTATCGGGATGTGCGCTATCGGGACTCGCCGGCCGCAAAGCCCTCGCGCACGTGCGCAAATCGTGCCGCGGTTGTGATCGCACGACCGCACAGTGGTCACTTTTGTCGATCTGAGTGAGCGAAATTATTTTATTTGATAAAACGTGTAATTAATGCTTGGAAAATTTTATTAAAGGACAGAAAATTAATTTTAATGAATACACATTATAAATTTTTAAGAATATATTGCTGAAAAATAGCTAAAATATAAAATAAAACCAAATTTTACAAAGCATTAGTCATATATTTGCTTTTGATGATGCAAATAAAGAAACGTATCATACAGACTAACAAATGCAAAAAATAAATAAATGAAGGAATTTTTTAATGCAATTTGAATGTAATAAAATAATAAGGTAATTCTATAAGGTACATTGAGAGATAAATCAAAAAGAAGAAAAAAAGCATGTTTTACTCATTGTTATCGCTACTATCACAAGATTCACTTTCATTACTACTATTTAATGAATTTCTATCGACACATTTGATCATTTTCATAGCTTCTAATGGCAAAGTGTTACTTTTCTTAGGTTGTGATATTTGAAAGCTACTAATTACTGGGTCAGATGATATAAGCAACATATGCATCATGTCTTCGAGTGTCTGCTGCCGAGAGAACTTCCGCGAAAAGAATTCTCTGTATTGCTTCGCGTCTTTATGCCGTGATTCTTGTACTTCTTCGGACATTTGTCCAATTGGTAGAACTGATTTATTAATCAGATCTGCGCCATGAATTAGTACTCTATGTAAACTCTGTGGCATGTAATACCAAGGATACAAGCTGATGTAGATCTTTGCAGTATCTATACAATAAGATTTAAATAACGTGCTGTCTACTTCGAAACCACAGGAAATAGTAATTAATACGACACTCATTCGTCTTATAAATTCTTCATTTATTCCTGTGATTTTAGAAGCCAATTCGGGATTTCTGAAAAAACGTCTCGCTGTATTACCGTCGTTTGTCGTTCCAAAACCTGGCTTAGGCATATCAACTAGAAGACCCATGTGTCGATGAAATTTTTCTTGTATCTCCTTCTTTCTTGTTTCCATCTTTTCTTTATCTTCTTTTCTGATTTGCCATTTACGTATTTCTAATCTGTAGGCGATGTGTAAAATGCATTCAAACGTTTTTATCCATGCATGAAGACTTGAAATGCCATATTCTAAATTATCTTCCGTAATCGATCTTTCTAACATGGCATCTATGTCATTCATTTGCTTTGGAGAAGCCTTACAAAGATGACAATTTTGACCGGGTGTATCGGCTAACCAGCTACAAATCTTACCATCAATCATTGTCAAAGAAAATGAGGAATAACATGGTATTGAATTCTCATGAAATTTTGTAATAACTGGAGAAAGTTCATCTATTTGTTTTTTAATGTTTTTAATTTCATCTTTGACAAAATCCTTTGTTTCTTTGTGAAAAATTATTTCCACTGGTCGACAGTATTTTGTCGATGAGCTAGATTCATTCTGCCAAACAACAAATTCCTGTTTGTCTTCACAAACTTCTGCTATAATTCGTAATGGCACTATAGAAATTAAAAACAGAAATGAGTCATTATTTTCTTCGTACTGAAAAACTTGCTTATAGCAACTTTGCCCGGCTGCACCATCACAATCCCATTTAAAATAAATGTTTATTTTTTCAATAGTACTACCGCTATCAATAATATCTTTAAGTTTGTCACTTTGAACGAAAAGTAGTCTTTGGACTGTATGTTCCACTAATGATTGGAGCTTGATCTCGGATAAAATTTCATTAATTGTTATATCATTTGGGTAACATTGTTTTTTTGCGAGCAATAGTGCATTATAATTTGGATAAATATTTGCATTATGAGATGTACTGATTTGTTTTATAGCAATGTATTGTTTTTTTGTCATTTTTGTATTTATGTACAAAGTGAGAGCCTTTTCAGGTGTAATTTTTGTTGGTAATTGCTGTACATTGGAACACATTTTTTTTATTTTTGTCGCTCTCTTAGGAGAACTAGATACTTGTTTAATTAAATCAGCTGTATCTCTTTTTCCACTTCGCCTAAGACTCATTCTTGACGCGAAAATCAGTTCATCTTGAGTGAACGTCTGTAAGAGTGGACGAACTTTCCTCCGTTTGACCGAGTCACTACAGCTAGCGAACGATTTTTCTGGTCTCCCAGATCGTGATGGAGTTTCTTTAGATAGAAGTTCCTCAAAAATAATTTTTCCGTCGAGCCATTTCTTATTTATTGAGACAAATAAATTATTACTACGATGGCATTTTTTCCATTTTAACATTAATTGGCTGCAAAAATTTCTAATCTTCTTCTCAATTATACATTTTGAATTCTTGTACTCTAAAAAATCACTTTTCTGCATCAAAAAATTCAAAACTGCGTCAGTTTTTTTATTAATATTTGATTCATTTCGCCAAACGCAAAATAATGTTTCTCGTCGGACTCCGCATATCAGACCTTAAAATGAATACAAAATCTAAAGTTGCGAATAGTTGCAGCTAAATTTAATTTTAAACTATTATTAAGAAGTAATTTAATAACTTCATTTAACTCATTTCATCAATCCATATCAATCCCGAGTTTTCTACTCTATCAAACTTAGTAAAATATATTAAAAAATAGCAATTTTTGAAGCAAATTTTTAAAACCATAAACCTTGACCTATATTCAAAAAATTCTTACTATTTTTACATTATAAGTTGCTTACTTACTTATATTTGTAGGATCCATAGTAGGAACAGATAAAACGCATTTATTCAGCATGAATTCGCTTATCGAAATGAGGGCGACCGCGAGCCGCGATGAGCGGGCGCGCGCCAAGACTTGCAGAAACATGTTCGTGACGGTACTATCGAGTATTTCCCATTCGATTTAAAAATTATTTATTTTTAGATTTCATACTTCCAAGCATTCAAGCTCATTTTTACGCAACAAAAGAGTTTGAAATGCCCAATCGGATTTTTGACTTTTGTTCGCTCAGATTAGCAAAAATGACCACTGTGGGCCGCCTAGTATATCGGTGCTTTGGGGTACAACGTGTTTTGATAATTTAGATTTCGGTTGCGACGACTGCGTTGTCGCCAGCGCGTACATTTTATTGCGCTCCTCTTGTATTAAGCTGTTTTTATTAGCGAAGTCTCGGCTATCGTGTTCTCCCCCCTCCCCCGTTCAGAACGCGCGCGATTGGCTGTTGTGTTCCGCGCGTGATTAGCCACTGTAGTCTTTGCCTTTAGCGCAGCTGATTTGAGGAAGTAGCATGTCGCTCTTGACAGATGAGTTGCGGCGCTGGAGGCGCGCCCAAGTTCGGGTGCTGCAGTTGTAAAGCTAAGTAAGCTTGAGTCTCGCCTCGAGGCCCTTGAGTATGTCAGCCGGAGCTCTGAGCTCATTTTATTCGGGATAAAAAAGTCTCTTTCCGAGAACCCAAAGATTATCGTCAAAAACATTGCCAACTCTGGACGTCGAGGTGGGTCTCAAGCATATTGGTCGGTAATTTTCATATTTCTGCGAGAGAAAACCGTCTCCGTCCTCTGGTAGCTAGGTTGTCCTCGCACGAGGTTCGAGACAGGCTCCTAGCTGGAAAACGCGCGAGGGGTGTGCTGGACGGTTTGTCGGTGCCGGGCTTGCGGGTTGGATCGACATCAACGAGAGACTCTCAACCTCAACTCGAACGATATTTGCCAAGGCAAGATGTGCCGTAAGGGAGGGTCGCTTGAACCGCGCCTGGGTGCCGAATAGTTACGTTTTCCTCCAAAAACACCTCGACGCGTCGTCAATTAGGCTGCGGAACCGTGAATAGCTGTCATCTCTGATCGCGGGCAAACCCTGTGTCGTCGTCTGACCGCCCGTTGCGAATTTCGCAGATAGTTGTGCGTGATGCTACGCAAAACCTCTCCGCCCGTGCAAGACGCTGGCGGTGGTTCTGTTGCGGCTGCTATAAGTGGTTCGACTGTTTTCGGCGCGGCTTCTGGCCGCGACTCAAACAGAGGAGCTATCCCAAAAGTATCGAGGAAGCGCAACAAGTGAGGTTTGGCTCCTTTCTTCCCCTCCAGGAGCTCTGCGGGTGTGCCACGTGAATTGCCAGTCCCTCCTTTCCCACTTCTCAGACTTTGCCGGTTTCTTTGGTCATGATACCTTCGACCTGATAGCGCTATCTGAGACGTGGCTTAAGCACGTCCCAGACAATTTCATCCAACTTCAGGGCTATCATATCGTACGCAATGATAGAGAGGGAAAGGAGGGCGGGGGGTTGGGGTCTACGTGCGGGATTGAATCAGTGTTACGGTTATGGCATCGTCGCGGGCGCTCTACTGCGGGCAACCGAAGTATCTGCTTCTGAAAATCTCCCCGTCAATGTCCCGTTCTATCTTACTTGGCGTGGTGTATCGTCCTTTTAAACTGGGACATCTTTCAATCGGAAAGGCTCCACCCGTCTTTCTCAGCGGCAATTATTTTGGGGAATTTCAATATCAACCTCAATCGGGCATTATATGATGCTGACTTTTTATTGGATTTTAGTCTTTCCAACCGCCTTTATTTGGTCCCATTTACAGATACCCACCATACCACCTTGTCACATTCCCGCATCGATCATAGCCTCGCCAGTGATAGGGATTTGGTGAGGTCGTTCCAGCAGCGGCCACTCCCATTTCTCTCAAGCCATGATTTATTTGAGGTCACTCTCGACCTCATGGTCAACCGGATTTTGCCTCGGAAGATCCGCATTAGAGACCTATCTTGTTTTGATCAAGACGAACTAATATCTTTTCTACTTTCTCATGACTGGCGCGCCATTCAAGCCAGCAATTCGATAGATTAGAAGATCAAACTCTTAAATAGCTTCCTTCACAAGTCCATTGAGACTCACCTCTCTTGGAGAGAATTTATGGCAAACAAACTTCCAACCGCCTGGATAACTAACCCAATCCGAGCTCTACTGCGTCATAGGGACGCTGCCAGGAGATCATTTCTTCGCTGTCCTTTGCCTAAGTAAAGAATTTTATCGAATTTTATCTCTCAGGAACTTGGCTAAGTCAAGCGTCGCGACGGCCAGGAACCGCTACCTGCTCGATCGACTGGAGAACGGAAAAGGCCTTGCAAAACTCTGATCTAAACTGCGCTCGCTTGACCTCGTCAAGAGCAGATCCTCGGAACTTTATCTCAACTTTTCTCTCAAAGACCTGATGATTTTTTCACTTCCGCCCATCTCCCCTCTTCTTTCCTTCACCCGATCCTTCTGCCAGCTCATTCCCTTTTGCGTCCTTTTCCTCCCCTCTTAGTCTTATTGCCTCAATCTCTGATCCGTCGACGTTCTTTTTCCCTCATATCTCACCTGAAATGCTGCTCAGAGCTCTTAGACAGAGATTATCAAATTCCACCGGGCCCGACGGTCTCAATCGCCGTCTCATTTTTCTTTGTCTTCCTGTCATCTTTCCCATCATTCTCGATCAACTTCTTCTTTAATACTTCCACTTTTCCCTCCTCCTGGAAAACATTTCATGTCTTTCCTCTTCCTAAATCAACCCGCTCTCTGTCTGATTTTCGTCTAATCTCTCTTTTCTGCTTCCTTTCGAAGGTGCTCAAGAGAAGCCTTTAAAAATAAATCACCTTTCTCTCCATAATCTTCTTGATCTATACCAAACCAGCTTCCAAAAGGGTCTAGCACTCAGACGGCGCTAATAAAGCTGGTCGATAATGTTAAACTGAGTATCGATCAACGAATGGTTACTTTGCTAGTCATGTTTGACTTCAAAAAGGCGTTCGACTCGGTCTCTCATCGCCTGCTGATTGAGAAATTAAAAACTGTCCATATCTTGTCATCCACCTTGGTTTGGCTCTAGTCCTACCTTGCCTCCAGTCCTACCACCCTGGTAGACATCAACGAGTCAAAGGACCCGAGGCTCCCTCTCATCCTGTTCACCAGTCAACGTCGGCGTGCCTCAGGGTTCCGTGCTCGGCCCTCTTCTGTTCTCCATCTTCATAAACGACTTAAGGCACTCTCTCCTGCACTGTCGGCATCTACTAAACGCAGATGACCTACAAATATATCTGCATTTTCCTCCCAGTGAGCTGTCGCGCTGGTCAACGACGACATCGCTGCGGTCGAACGCTAGGTGGCGGATAACCGGCTTAGGCTCAATTCTAGCAAAATCAAAGCCATGCTCTTAGGCAGCGCGCGTTTTGTAAATACCATCCCTGTTGCAAACATCGAATTACATCTCAATGACAGTTTAATTAAATGAACAGGCTCAGTGCAAAATCTAGGTCTAAACTTGTCTAGCATCTTAAACTAGGATAATCAAGTCCGTAGCATATCTAGCAAAGTGAACGGATTTTTTCAGCGCCTCAAGTTCTGTAGGGGCGATCTTTTGCTGTATGGCTCAGAGTATCTCAGAGCTCATCACTTTGCTCGCCTTTCCGCTGTTTGACTACTGTGCAGGCGTTCTTACCGATCTCATGGGGCAACAGCGTCTCAAGCTCAATCGGCTCTTAAATGCCTGCGTGCGCTTTATCTTTAATCTCCGCCACGATGAGCACGTGTCCCCGTGGTACAAGCGACTCGGATGGTTAACTACGGAGATTTTCTAACTTGCTGCCTCATTTCTTTCCATCAGTCATTCCCGCTCCTTTCCCTTCCTAGCATGTAACTTTCAGCCTTCCTCCCGTTCTCTTCCTCATCTCTGCTCCTCCTCTTCTTCTATGAATCTAGCTATTCCATCGTGCCGGACCTTAATTTTTCAGCGCTCCTTCCACCTCTCGGGCTGTACTTTATGAAACTCCCTTCCATCTTTTATTAAAAAGACAGAATTATCTACATCATTCAGGCGACTTCTCTTCGACCATCTGCGGCGAAGGGGTGGGGGTCAACCTCAATAAATATGTACGCTCGCGTGAGAGCAAATGCTCATCTTAATATTACTGCCATGTTTATTCTTTCAATTCTTGTTAAATTGTTAAGTTTTTGTCAATTAGTGTTAAGTCTATGTAAAAATTTTATACTTCATATCTAGTCTTTGCGTTTATTTTCCTTACTTTCTCATCTTCGCATCATCGTGCACTCAATCTGTCACATACATACACCATCTCACTTCTATGTATATGTTCTTAGAGAGCCTTGCCGTAGAATATTAATAAAAGCTCAGTCAATCAGTCAGTCTCTTTTTCTCTCTTTCTCTCGAGGTGAAGACGTGCCGAGAGTCGCTCCGTAAATGTAATAACTTTCGAATGGTTTAAAGTGAGAAAAGACGTAAAATAAGTTGTTTGAGTTAGGCCGCCATAGACCGGGAATAGCTGTGAAAGTGATCTAGCCGGAATATGGCGATCTGTGAATGTGAATGTTTTAGAATTGAAATACGCGTAAAAAAAGTGCGCTCTGGTCAATTTTACAAGAAAATCGAACAAAAGTTAATAAATCATTAAAAATTCACTTGTATATCTATCACCTAAGGTTAACTTTATTTTAATACAGAAGTTCTGTAGTTCGTACGTACAAAATGATAGTAGAGCGCAAGAGTAGCGTGCATAGTAGAGCACGTTCAGAAACATGCACAAATAACACTGCGTAAAATTACGGCTAAACGCTTAACAAAAATAGATATGCTAATGTGCTTTTACCACATGTATATTTTGCTCAGTGAAGCTAAACTGTCATAAACAGAACAATATGGTCTTTAAGAGTAGTTGATAGGTCTTTTTGCAGATGGCAAAATAATAAAAAAATAAAGACAGATTTATGCGATGAACAAAGAGCAATAGCCTGGTCTCGCTCGAAAAATAATTTGCAGTGATCTGCAGTACCGACATCGAGGAAATTTTTCTATTATTTTAGCATTCTCTTAACACGCGTCAATTACACATTATTGTAGAACAAAATATCGAACGTGCAAATAAACTTGTATAATAATCTTAAAACGAAACCACAGTGTGTGAATATTAGTGTTGTTCCCGCTGACATAAAAATTTCTATTTCCATCATGACAGAGCTACTTCCACGCAATAGTAATTATGGTTGTTTTAACTTAATTTTATTGAATTAAATTAAATCTTTACATATTAAATATAGCTAATTGCAAATATAAAGAGAGTATTACAAATACATTTACAATAGTATTCTTTTCCGCAGAGTTTTCATACATGCTTTGCATTCTTATGATATATCTCACTTGATTAGGTGCTCTACATTCTATTTCTGGAACGCAAAACGAAAGAAATGTAAAAAATAAAAATAAAAATTTATATGACAAAGAAAATTTAACTCTTGACTTTTATTTTAAGCAAAGAAAGGTCCCCAACTCAAAAGTTCAAAAAATTATGAAATTTGGCGACACATTATTTTTTATCTATATAGCAAATTATTGCTATACTTTTTCTATTAATTTTTTATGTAAGCGAGGGTGGGGCATGTAGTGACAGTTTTGGGAAATTTGTTACCAAAGTCCATTTTTTAAGTTGGTAGTCAAATATTTTGATTTGTACATTTTTGTTTAACCTTTATAAATACAATTTGTCTTTTATATTAATATTATAACCAGTATTTAAGGAGAAATACGCCGTCAAAAAGATCTTTGCATTTGTCACTACGTGCTCTAGACTAGGGTACATAGTGACAATATCCGTGGCAGATAACAACTTCACTATTATTAAAATCAGAGACTGCAAGATATCACCAAACTTTTTATTAAATGCCATAGGTATTATATTAACGTCTGGTATTATATTTGCAATCTGGGATCCCTATTTTGAAGTAATTATTTAGTTTAAAGTTCTCACCTCCAATTTTGACAAAATTAGGCTTATTTGATGCGTTTTCGCTCAACATAAACAAATGTGGCAGAAAAAATGTCGGACTGCCCTGCGAACCGAGATATCAATTGTTAAAGTTGACGATTATAAGTTAGAAAACCTGTCATATTGCCGAGGTGCAGCGACATGCGAGTCCTATATCCTATAGCTACATGCGCATGCGCAGTATCGTCAAAATATATGCTCCGTCAAAAACTGTCACTATCTGCTCCGAAGGTTGATAAACATTACAAGAGCAATAGAAATTATACCAAGGCTCAAATAATTTTGCTACACATGTCAAAAGTGCGAGAAACAAGTAAACGTGCTATCACAAACAGCATTTAAACTAAATTTTTCATTAATATTGACATTCTGGCATTTAATTATTCAAAAAAATGTTATTCATACTTGATTTTGCTGAATTCAAATCTTCAAAGCCTATAACAACAATTCTATCATAGCACCATTGTTTTATCAACAAATTGCTTTATACAGTTGACACTTTTTATTTTTGTATATATGTAAATAGCAATGGTAATAAAGAAGTAGCGCTCAGCGATGTTTTGTCACTATGTGCCCCTGTCACCTAGTGCCCCAGTCCCTTACAGTAACCATACGGATTACAATATTCATGATTTTTTTTGTAAGGGTAATACTACCATCTTTAAAACGACGCCATACAAAATTTCAAAGTAATTCAAGCGATAATTTTTGATTTGACAATTTGTAGTGAGCATGTTTGGTGTTTTTCGATACAATAGAAAAAAAGCAATATCGAAGTTTGGATAGAAAAACGTGCGAAGAAATAAAATTTTTATTTTTTGCACGTTTTTCCATCAAAACTTTGTTTTTTTTCATCTAAACTTCGATATTACTTTTTTTCTATTGTAACGAAAAACACCAAAAACGCTCAATAATATTATACGAATTGCTGTTAAATCAAAATTATCGCATTAATCATTCTGAAATTTTGCATGACATTGTTTAAAAGATGGTAATACACGATGGTAATGTCAACTTGCATCAGCAACACCGTCTGTCTTCAAACACGAGTACTTATTGATTTGCCTTGGAACATTCTTAACCTTCCTGAGCTAACGTATTGGGCCATCTTACCGTCATTAGAAATTTTAAATTATTATTTAAATAATCTTACAAGGAAAGGCTCCGAGGTATCCCTTTCGATTTTTATAATCCTTTAATACCATATGCTGTAGTACAGATAAAAAAAAGATACACGTATTTTTTTTATACGTGTCCGTTTTCACTTTTAGCGGATAAAACACCTCTTTGAAAAAAATCTGTTTATTTCTTTCATAACATATATCGTCGAAACTATAAAAGAGATAGAGAAAATTATTCTAATTGGGAGTTAAATGGCTTGAAGAATACTTTACAAAAAAAAATTTTTATATTTTCCCACTAGTAATAAAAAGAATTTTTGTATCACTGTTATAAAGTACTCTTGAAGCCATTTAACCCATAAGGAAATGCTGGACTGACGAAATTACCGACATTTGTTTTGCAAACAATTTTTTCAAATTGGGTTTACAGAATTGAAAATGCTTTTACAGAATTAAAATATACATGTTAATCTAGAGTGGAAAGTCAATTTAATGTTAATAACAACAAAACAATTAAGAAGTACAATAATAATCACTCACATCTGCACTTATCTATACTGCCAAGTCACGACAATATGAGTTAATCTAACAGTGGTACAGGTTTCCTGAGCAAAACGAAACACTGCCATTCTTTGGACAACGTGATAGAATAAAACTAAATCATTGGAATTTAGATTGAAAGCTTTGAAAGTCTTTTTTTTCTTCTCAACGTTATTGATACCCGTCTCCAGTGCAACAACGTGGCGGGGACGATTTGACCATAACAATCAAGGTATTTCTCGTCTTCCTTTCAGTAGTGAATGTTGTTTAATTTGGCATCACTGCAAACGTGTTGAATTTTGTGCTCCGAAACGATAGCGGAGTAACCAGGCTCTTGAAGGTAAGTCATAAGTCGGAGTAGACGGAATCGGGCGCCCTCCCCTTGAATTGCGTTAAAGACGCGAACTAACGGGTACACCCGCGAGGTGGGAGGGTTTAAATAAGTGTTTTGCGAATTGGAAATCAACGAAGCAATTATAGAAGTTTTGGACCATGGGCTTTAAATCTTGGACTATTATATTTAAGAGCCTCAGGCTGTTTTGAAGATTTTCTTTGCGCCTTGCGTCAATAATGTAAGAAACACACACAATGAAAAAGACTCCGTAGAGTCGAAACGTTGTGTCTCGAATATTAATAAATATTAATTATAAGTTATTCAGACATCTACACCTTTTTGCTCGTCTTACTGGCCTTTACAATTAATTGTTTAAATAAGGAGATTGCATGACGTGAAGTAGGCGAGAATAAGACGACAACTGCTGCTAGTAGGGAACTTAAGCATGGGAAAGATATTGATCTCAGAAAGGGGGAAATTGTCTTTAATGAACTTTCTTAATTTGCTGGATTTCGGAATGGTGATAGGACAACAAAATATGACGTGATTTGCATCCTGGCGGTCGTCACCGCAGTCACAACATGGTAGATTTATCAAGTTTTTTCTATATAAACTGTAATTTAAGTTGTAATGTTTACTTCTAAAACGGTTAATGATAACTATTTTTTTCTACCAAGAGACTTTCGATGAAACCGTAAATATTTGTGAAAGACCTGCTGATAAAAGGCAGCATGTTGAGCGCCTGTTTTGTGAGCTGCGTCTCCAAGGTATGCTTTGAACTTATTACATTTATTGATGTTAGCCGTTGCAAAGAAATCTGCGTAAGGTATCCGAAATGGTGGAGCATAACCGCAACAAGCGTCTTCTTTGGTAGGGCGCGTCCGCCCTCTCATTTCCTGGGATTTCCCTGTTTGCCGGCGTCCAACAGAGGGTCAGATTTTCCCCAGCTTCATTAAGGGTAAACTTAAAATTATATTTAAACCGATAGACGATGTAATTATCGGCTTTGTGGCTATGTTGCGCAACAGCGCGCAACACGCTAAGAGAGTCCGTGAAGATCACTACATTCTTCCAGTGAAGTTCTTCAATAATATCGACAGCCTCGAGTAGGTCCCATGCTTCGGCGATGAAAATGGATGCTTCGGCAGGCAATTTATGTGTAATAGAGCGACCCAAGCACGGGATCCAAACACTGGCCACAACACACGTCTCTTGTTCGAATTTGGATCCGTCTGTATACAATTTGATATGTAGATTAAAGTGTTCCTTTACCATACAATGAAAGCTTTGTCTGATTAATTCATTAGGTGTGACTTTTATAAATTTTGTGAGGGAGTCATTGATTTCCGGTTTAAAGCAGGAGACAGGATAACTATACTGGAATCTTGAAATTACTGTACTGCGGAAAATTCTATTGCTTTCCCCAATAACGTGCATGTATATCCCAAAGATGGGAAATTTCTTAAGGATATTCATTCTATTTTGCCGGGAAACCACCACATCCTTCAGGGCTTCCAGAGAGGAAATAACGGGATTACTTTTGTTGGCCAGTGGTTGTTATATAGGTATTTGGAAGAGATATATGAAATTCTAATTTCGAAGGGGGTTCTTTAAATTCGAAGAGCATGATGGGAGTAGAAATTCTATAACCATACGCAATTTTGATGCATCTGTATATTAATCTTTTGAACTTCAAAAAATTCATTGATTTGCGTTGAAATTGAAAAACCTGACCCCCATATTCTATGGAGTTTTGAAAAATTGTTCTATAAATTTGAAGGAATATACAGGAGTGAGCGCCCGACCAGCCTCCCGAAAGGGAGGAAATAATGTCGGCAAGCTTTTTGCTTTTAATAATTAAATGTTTCAGGTGAACATCACCCCTAAGCCCACTATCAAATTAGACTCCCAGAAAGCGTGTGCTATTAACCCGGGGTATGGGATTATCATTGATGATAATATTAGGAATATCACTTGTGTTGAGTTTTGATAATAGTTTCCTGAAAAAGATAATGAGCTGGAATTTTTTAGACGACAGATCCAAACTTCTCTTACTACCTAAGGAAAAGAGAAATACGATTTATAGTAACCTGCAAGGCGGCAATAGCATTTCTCTCACTATCAGAAGCCACAAACACCGCGAGATCATCGGCATATTGTAAAACCCGGGCGTCTTCAGCCAAATGTTTACCTATATTCCGAAGGTAAATGTTAAAGAGTGAAGGGCTAAAAATAGAGCCCTGTGGAGTACCCTTGTGTACATGATATGGGCCCTTCAATTTGCCAACCGCAGAGAAGATCTCCCTTTCGCTGATGAAATTGTAGATAAAGCGACAAAAATTCGAAGAGAAGCCCATATCTATCAAATCCTGCACAGGAATAGCAGGAATGACGTTATCAAAAGCGCCCTTGATATCAAGGAATGCACACGCAACAAGTTTACCCTCAAGGAATGTAGAGTGCACATGGCTAAATAGAGAAACTAGATTGTCTACTCAAGACTTGTTTGCTCTGAAGCCAGCCTGAAAATTAGGCAGAGAACATCCATTCTCCATGGTCCATCTAAGTTTAAAATATAAGGGTTTTTCCAGGACTTTGAGAAAACATGATAGGAGAGAAATGGGTCTGACCCCTCCTTGCAGCTTGGCTACCAGAACAATGAGCGATTGAGACCAATGTTCCGAAAAGCAGCCCTCCTGTAAGAGGGCATTAAACAGATCTACGAGTACAATAAGAAAATCATGAGGTAACGCTTTAATGATTTTGTAAGAAAACTGATCAAGCCCAGAAGCAGAGAAATTCTTCATACTGTTTATAGCCGCCATAACTTCAGAAAGAGAAACACTCAGGTCCATGCCTCGTAAGTCAGCACTGGATATACCCTGTAAGTCGCCATTGCAGTCATTAAAACAGCCTGATGTGTCGTTCGTCCAAGAGGGTACTGAAAGTAATGTAGATATGAGGGGGGTGGGGGCAGAACTTATCAATGACAGCTGATTGTGCTTTGATAACACTCTCAGTGTCAGATTGAATGTGTGTATTAGCTAAACTGCGCTTTTTAAAAAGTTTGATCAGAGACCAGAGTTTAGCGATAAGAGTTTTTAAGTTAAACGTGCAGCATAAATTTTTCCAACCTTTCCTTTTGTATTTCCTAAAAAGTTTTGTACACGATTTCTTGGTCTGCATGAAGTGATTGTAATTCTCAAGCGTGGGATATTTTTTATAGATGACAGTGGCTTCTTTACAGAGATTAACAGCCCTCTGGCAATCATTATTCCACCAAGAGGGGAGGCAAGCGGAAGGCTTTATATTAACAGTTCTAGGAAGTCTTTGTACTTCCGGAATGAGATCGTACAAGATATTTTTGATGTGATTGACGAATACTTTATACTTCTCGCAGCTGTTGAAGCCCGAGAGGTTTTCAAACTTTATTGGATTATCTAAGCACGAGGCATAACAGATTTTTAGTTGCTTTTCAGAGAGAGACCATTTATAAATAAATTTTTTAGTTTGCTTAATGGATCCATTGATTTGTGTGGCTATCGGGAAGTGGTCACTGCCCCAAGTGTCATTCAATGTCCAGGATAGACAGAGAAGCCAGTTTATAAGAAGAGAGAGAGAGAGAGGTCTATAATTATCCAGAATCCAGAATCTCTAGATCCTGGAGCCAACATCAAGGTAGAGCTTTTTTCGTTCAGAATAACATAATTATGTTGTTCTATGGCTTTAGCTAAAGACAGGCCAAGACCGTCATCATAGGCATTATACCAGTGTATATGATGTCAATTAAAATCGCCAATCAAAAGTGCGAGTTGGAATTTATCCTAAAGTTCAAGCAGTCAAGTTAAGTCAAGTATTGAAAGCGGCGAGCGGAGTGCACCTGCCAGGATGACGGTAGATATTGACAATCAGACACTGAGAATTGTCAATTTTGATGATGATTCAAATGATTTCTAAAAAAAGATGCGAAAATACGTCAAGGTCTATGACAGAATAAGAAATGTTTTCTTTGATCAAGATGCAAAGTCCCCGCATGTTGGGGCCTGTAATATCTCGCCTAATAATGTGATAACCTTTGAAATGAAAGTTATTTGACTCATACAATATAGTTTCTTGAACGCATATTATATCGTAACTATGCGCAAGAGACTGCAAGGTGGCCGCTTTACTACGAAGACCCTGGCAATTCCATTGTAAAATATTTACAACATTAGACTTACGCGTCCGATTATCACGCCTATGAGTGAAATGTATCCTCCCGTTATTGTTATTATTATTATTATTATTACAGTAGCGTTGAGTATGTTGCATTGCGGGTAACATTATATTTTATTTGACCAGAATTTAAGATGTAAGATTAGAATCTACTAATATAGAAAAAACTCGAGTAGATGAGGGTTGACTGTTTTTTTTTAATCCGTCGTGAGAAGCTGTGCGACCTTCTCTAGAGTATTCTACTGTGTAACTTGAATTAATATTAGCATTATTGCCAGGGTCATTACCATCAGTACTAGTTTAGGAGTTAACAAAATATTTAAAGAGACTGCTAAGTTTCTTAGTGCTACAGTAGTTAACCAAAAAATTAATTGATACTTCCATAGCCGCGTCGTAATTCTTGCTAAGTAGAAGAGAGACTAGCTTTTGTAAGAAAAAACTGCTAATATCCTTAATAAAATCGCCAAAGCTTGAAACGTTACAATTTGGTTTGGATAAATGCCCGACATTTGCAGGTTTATTTAAGTTATTGTGGCCGTATGCTATTCCGTTTCCTGAAGAGGCCGGAGGGCGACCATTGGGGTAGCATTGGTAAGACCTGCCCGGATCCGTTAAGTGTCTGACGGGAGGGGGAGGACGAAGGTGAGACGGGCTGTCACGTCTGCGAGAAAAGTTGGGCTCAGGTGAAAGCAAATGTACATGCGAGCCGCTATTAGGACTGGACTGGAAGCCACTGCTGCCTGCAACCACTCCAGCATAAGAACCAAGACGGCGAGATGGTGCAGAAGGATGATGAACATCTTCCATATTCTCAAGGGCGCCAAATCTGTTTTGGCTGTAAAAATTTGAGACGTAATTAATATTGAGTGAGGGCTGGTTAAGCTTATTCTTGCAATGTCTATTATTTCGTAATCGTTATCCCTTAAAAGAGAGAAATTACCGAAATCTGTCCTAGGATCACTTATAATTTGAGGCGAACAGATATTTTGCGAGTTGTGGTCGTGGTTGCTGTGTCTAATAATCTCTCTTGCCTAAAACAGGGGAATGTTTTTAGTGATCGCAAGGGAGGTGATCATTTTTTGTCTAAGGACTGTGTGGCAGTCTGGAGACGTAGCAAGGTGGTCACCCTTGCAATTAATGCAAACCGAATGCTTATTGTGCATAGAACAGTCATTGACATTATCGTGTTTACTTAGACCACATTTAAGACATCTTTCATAGCCTTTGCACGTTGTGCTAATATGTCCGACCCTATAGCATTTATAGCAAATTTTTGTTCTAGGGATAAAGGGGGTAACTTCGTGCTTGGTTTTAAAGATATAAACATGCTTTGGTAATGCTTGTCCTGCAAATTTAATGCATATGTATGAAGGAATTAATATAGATTCGCCATTCCTAATAATCTTTTTATTTAGTCTCTTAATTTCTAAAATTTTGTGTGAATGAGCTTCTGTAAATTTGAATATAGTATCTAAGCTAATGTTAAGTGAGACGGCTTTAACTATGCCAGTGCGCAGAATGCGGTATGAGAAGATGAAAGCACGCAAATTATAATGCTTCAGTAGCGGAGAGACTAATAGGCTGTTAGCAGCGATGGCAGACTTAAATTCAGCCATAGCCTTCCCGCGACCTATCTGTTTGATTTCTATAATATCATTATTAGCGGCGATGTTGGAAACCATGTTGCAGACATACAACGGGTGGGCGGCCTCCGAGTCAGCAGCATCAACTTTAGTATTATACACATACACTATGTATGGGGGACGGTCGTCGCTTGAATATTTTGGAACATTAAGTCTATTAGAAGAAGTGGTGGGACCATTATTATAGCTATCATTGATGATACTACCCGTGCTTGAGCCATTCACATTCTGAGTAACACTTACTTGACAAGGGGGAATCAGATTTTTTGCGGCTAGGAGGATTTGAGTCTGAATGAAGCCTTGCTAATATTAGTCAGATTATGTTTGCTTGACTTATTGATTTTGGAAGAAGTTGTGTTCTTTTTATCTGGTATTTCCTCAAGAGTCCTTTTCCTCTGTGGTTTAGCCGACTCAGCATCCATAGGCTCAATGCACACAGAACGCGTCAACGCGTTACGCGTGACGAATAGCCAATCATTCTTTTGCTTTCTTATTTCTTGTCATAAAAACGAAAAAATGATTGGCTATTCGCCACGCGTAACGCGTTGACGCGTCCTGTGTGCATTGAGCCATAGGCGCTTGGTTGTTTTCCAGACCAGTGTCACTCTCTGTAGATTGCCTGTCTTCCATGATTCTGGCATGGGCTACGTTTATAATGTTGTCGAGACATGAGCCTGAGGGATTTAAACTACAACTGTGATTATCATTAAACCGGTTATCATCCGAAAGTGTCTGGTTGCAATGTGTAGAGGTTAAGTCACGGTTATACGAGGTGTGTTCAAAAAGTATCGCGAATTTTGAATTTTCGCGGGTTACGTATATTCGAATTTCGATCTTTTTGTGGCGTTATGTTGGTACTCATGTCTCTCACTTATGCCGACAAGCTCGGCCATTTTGAATGTTCACTTAATTGTTGACAGCTGCTTTGCTTGCACGTGTTTTGGATCGTCTTCGATTTTTACCTATTCAAAAAAATGGATCAAAGAACCTGTATCAAATTTTGTGTGAAAAACGAAATTAAATGCGCGGATGCATTCCGAATGTTGACTGTGGCATACGGAGAAGCTACCTTGGACCGAAGCAACGTTTATCGGTGGTACAAAATGTTCTCAGAAGGCCGAGAAGATGTGAACGACGAAGAGTGTGCCGGACGCCCGAGCACTTCAACAACAGACGAAAAAATTAATGAAGTGGAGAAAATGGTATTGGCCAATCGTCGAATCACCGTTAGAGAAGTTGCTGAGGACCTAAACATATCGATTGGCTCGTGCCATTCGATTTTTATCAATGATTTGGGCATGAGACGGGTCGCCGCGAAATTCGTACCAAAATTGCTCAATTGCGACCAAAAACAGCATCGCATGAACATTGCTAATGAGATGTTGGACTCTGTCCGCGACGACCCAAATTTGCTCCAGAGGGTCATAACTGGTGACGAATCGTGGGTTTATGGTTATGACGTGGAAACCAAAGCTCAATCATCTCAATGGAAGCTGCCGCACGAACCAAGACCGAAAAAAGCGCGCCAAGTTCGGTCGAATGTGAAAGTTTTGCTGACAGTTTTCTTCGATTGCAGGGGCGTGGTGCATCATGAGTTCTTGCCACAGGGTAGAACGGTCAATAAGGAATATTACCTGCAAGTTATGCGCAATTTGCGCGAAGCAATCCGCCAGAAACGCCCGGATTTGTGGAAGAACAAAAATTGGCTTTTGCACCACGATAACGCCCCTGCTCACACATCGTTGCTTGTGCGCGACTTTTTGGCCAAAAACAACACACTAATGATGCCGCAGCCACCGTATTCCCCAGATCTGGCCCCCTGTGACTTTTTCTTGTTCCCTAAACTGAAGAGGCCCATGAAAGGACGACGTTACGCTACGCTTGACGAGATAAAGACGGCATCGAAGGAGGAGCTGAACAAGATAAAAAAAAATGATTTTTTGAAGTGCTTCGAAGATTGGAAAAACCGTTGGCACAAGTGTATAATATCTCATGGGGATTACTTTGAAGGGGACAAAATAGATATTCATGAATAAATAAATAATTTTTGAAAAAACACAAAATTCGCGATACTTTTTGAACACACCTCGTATTCAAAGTCTTCAAAACTACCAGCCAGAATGCCACTGGGTATGTTGGAGGCTAGGGGAATAGGAGGAAAGGGAGGGTAGGGAGGAGGGGGGGGACTAGGGAAACCCGCGGGAACCCCCGGGCGCGTCCGGCCGACGTTGTCGATCGATGTACACGCCCCGCCGCTGGGGCAGAGGGTTCTTAGTCCATGTTGTGCAATGCCTAATATTTGCGTAGATAGGCTTTGATTCGCGCACTTCAAATCAAAATTGATCTATTTCTCACGTCAGAACACTGTTTGCTACCTGAGATTACTATGAGCTTGTGAATTATCACTATCGCAACTAATAAAATGCCTCGATTACAGCTACAGAACCGGTCGCCATGAAGCGCGAATCTTGAAAAAAAGTCTTTGCTTGCATAAAATTATATGCGTACGTGCACGCGAAATAGAGGTGCACAATGATAAACAGAAGGCTTATAGCTACAGAATTAGTTCCTAGATTTGACGACAGCAGCGCTGGTGTGACCATAAAGAGATTCTAGACATTACCGGCATCCATATTAGAGTGCGTTTAAAAACGCTCATTCTAGTGGCCCATGGTATTTTTTTATCCTTGTTGTTTTGTGAATGTTAACAAAGATAAAGGATGTTCAAAGAAATACTATTAGCGTTATTTGCATAATTTTATCCTGGTTTACATTTAATGAATGATAAAAATAGAAAACACAAAGTGCTAAGAGCAGTCTTTCCAAACGTACCCAAAATGACACTCTTAGCGTACACGTGTGCATATAATTTTATGTAAGCAAAATCTTTGTTTCTAAACTTGCGATCTAAATTTCAATGATTTAGTGTTATTCTATCATGTTGTTCGAAGAGTGGTAGTATTTCGTTTTGCCTAGGAAACCTGTACAACTGTCAAATTCTAACATTTTTGTGACTTGATAGCTCTACAGTGTAGATAAGTGCAGATGTCAGTGATTATTATTGTACTTCTTAATTTTTTGTTGTTATTAACATTAAATTGACTTTCCCACTCTAGATTAACATGTATATTTTAATTTTGTAAAAGCATTTTCAATTCTGTAAACCCAATTCGAAAAAATCGTTTGCAAAAAAAGTGTCGGGAATTTTGTCAGTCCAGTATCCCCGTAAGAGGTAAATGGCTTGAAGAGTACTTTATAACAAAAATAAAAAAAATTTTTTTTATCATTGGTAAGAAAATATAAAAATAAAAAAAAAATTTTTTTTATCACTGTTATAACTAAAGTATTCTTTAAGCCATTTAATTCTTGAACTTCTGTTTGAAACTGTGACTCGTCAAACAGCATTGCCATGTTGTCTCTTCCGTTTTGACTCGCCAAGTCGTGTTGCCGATATCACGAGCAGTGCACTATTTTCACTTTCTTCACAAATAAACTATAAATAATTGTAGAAAACATAATTCGTGATACATACGTGTGTACAAGTATTTATTAATATATATAAAATTATGTATAAAAGTTAGTAGGAATTTTCTAAATTGTTATATATAATTTTTAAATTGTCCTTGACTATTTAATATAAAGTATGTTATTTAAAAAAATTAAGAATTTTTAAAATGCTCTTCTATTATAAATTAAATTAAAATTTCTTATGAACACAGAAAGTGTATATGCCATAAAACTTTAAAATGACTTTAAAATGACTGTTTTAAAACGTCAAGATAAGTGTTTCAACTTTTTAAATCTTTTGTGTTCAACTTTGATTAATAATCAAAAAGCATTTTTAAAATTCTTGATTTTTTTAAATAAAAAGTTTAAAAGAAAGATACTGTCCCGCACAACACGTGATATTGCTGTAATATTGCAATATTACGGTAATATTGCAAAGATATATTGCAGTAATATTGCAGCAATATTGCTGCAACGTCTAATGTCCGCGAAAATTTATCACAGTAATATTGCTGCAACATTTCAATAATATTATTAAGATATTGCTGTAATATTCTTTAATATTAGATAATATTAAAGAATATTATAGACATAATGCTGTAATACTGCTGCAATATATTATATCTGCAAAAAATTGTCATAGGAATATTATTGCAACATCTCAATAATATTGCTGTAAAATTACAGCAATATATTATGTCTGCGAAAATTTGTTGCAGTAATATTACTGCAATATTTCAGTAATATTTCTGAGATATTGCAATAATATTGATATTCTTAAGCAGTCATCCATCCAAGTCACGACTACGATTAACGTTGTTTAACCTCTAAGATCGCGAACTAATCCCTTGTGATGACTTGTGAGCACTTAATGCTGATATGTGTATATAACTAATAAATCTGGTCAATACACGATATTTGTTTAAATAAAAATGCAACTAGAAAATATATGTTAATATAATGCAATAATTAAATTAAATAGGAAAAAATTTATAAATTATTACTTTAAATGTTTATTTCTTATCATAAATATTTTCTGAAGTATTTTATAAAATATTTTAGAAAATATTTTATGAATATTTTAATAACATTTTGGATAAAGATTTTTATAATTATTTTTGTCATGTACATAAAATATGTACAAAATATTTTTATAACATTTATGAAAAAGTACTAGAAAGAGATATTTTGACCGTTGTTGTATCAACACAAATTGAACAAGAATGCCTACTACGGTTGCAGCTAGGTCTTTGTGCTTGTATTCTCTATGTGATTTTATATACTTTTTTATATACTATTTATGAAAAATGTTTATAATAAATATTTATTAATATTTATCATAAATATTGTATGCTATCTGGGTATATTATTGCAATATTATTGCAATATCATAGCAATATTATAATGTGATATATCGCATTCTAATATTTCTGCAATATTGTAATGTGAAATATCGTATTGCAATATTGCTGCAATGTCATAGCAATATTACAGTGTGGTATATCGCGTTTTGATATTTCTGCAATATCACTGCAATATTACAATATCGTTGTAATATTAGTGCAATATCTTAATATTGTTGCAATATTATGTGCTGTGTGGGATGGTATACTCCGCTTGCATAGTACAAAACAGAGGATACCGCATTTCTCCATAACATCACGTTGTATCATGCTTTCTCTCTCAACCAAGTGTCAAGCGAGAAAGATGCACTCGTAGTGTCTCCCACTACTTTCTGCATCCTTTTCGTTTGAGGCTGAGTCGAAAGATACGACGTGATGCTATAGGCAAGTTGGGTGCCGAGTAACGCGGATCGCAACTCGTTTGCCGTTTTGCGTTAATTTTGCGTTGTCACGACATAATTAAATTACGCATTGCGGTACATCGGAAGTGTCTTGCAAGTGCAAGGCGCGATCTTTATATCAAAATGATTATTGTCGTATGTACCGGCAACTTGTTAGATCGCGAATTTCATTCCATCGAAGCTCGTCGTGCGAGCGACGGCATCAGTGATCCATCGCTCGTCGGTCGATTTGATCGCATTTTTCAATCCGCGGATCTCGACTGTTTGTTTTTGGTCTCGATTCATATATTTGTAAGTGTACATGCGAAATGCGGATATAGTAATCGTCCGGAGACACGCATGTGTTGTATGTCAGTAACGACTACAGTCAAGCGTTTCAAAGGTTATGTTGCGCCGCGCGGCGCGGCGTGAAGGTGATCGTGCGATTCCCTGGTGCTCGAAATTCGTTATCTGCCGCGTTGACTTCCTCAACGGCGTCGCGGGTGACGGTGGATGCGAATAACGCTTGTGTCGTTTCGCGTTGATTTTCCGTTGTTACAATGTAATAAACTGCGTGTTATACACTGGAGTGTCATCCAGGATCGCGTGATCGTCGAGGTGATTATTGCTAAGTATAGTGTTTCATAAGTGAATGCCATAAAAAAAAGTAACAAGCAGAAATAAAAAAGGAGGAGGAGGAGGAGGAGGAGGACGACGACGACCTGGGAGGCACCAGGTAACGGCAGAGCAACCAAGGAGTCAACGTTGAAAACTTCGCTGCTGCGCATCGCGTGTCGGAATTATAAGCTGCTCGTGTGAGTTAGAAAACATGAGCTTGTTTCAAGACCTCAAGTTGAAAAGGAGAAAGGTCAACTCCCGATCACAGAGGTTATGCATGAAAAAATATACTTGAGCAATTTGAGCAGAAGCGTGTATACTGACGGTACTGCTGAAATAAATAGCAGAAACTGTTGAGAATAATTGTTAAGTATGTTCATTTGTATGTTTGGCGCCATAAGCGTGTAGTCTGCGTGCGATAGTGTCGCTAGTGATCGACGCGTATGCGTTGCCCTAGTCGTTCGTTTTTTTTTTCTCTCACTCCTCTCTGACACACGCTTGCCTCAGGACGCTGCCTTTTGTGTACAACTCTCTATTCTCTGGTTGTTGGAATAAACGCTTTTCTATTTGCTCTAATAAAGTGTGTCTAATTAAAAACCTCTGACCATTCGATAAGCATAATCTATCAGGTTATGGGCCCAGGCGTCAGAGGCGTAAAATCAACGTAAAAAGAAAGGGTAAAACGAGAGAGGCTAGCTGTACGAAAAATGGCGACGAACAATCAAGACGACGTGATACAGATAGAAAAACTGAAGGATAGCGAAAACTTCATGATATGGAAGTTTCAAGTTACGATCGTATTCAAGTCTTTAGGGTTATATGATATTGTAACGGGAGTCTTAGCATTAGCAGAAGGAATGACAGAGCAAGCAAAAGCAGAATGGATCCGGAAAGACGCACGTGCTCAGAAAATAATAATCACGTCTATAGAAAAACAGCCGTTGACTCACGTACTGGTATGTAAAACGTCACAAGAAATGTTCCAAAGGATTTGTGCCATGTACGAAAGGGATACAGAACAGCAGAAATGTATCCTACTTCAAGAATTTTTCAATTTTTCATACCAGAAAGGAACAGATATTGCTACACACGTGAGTAAACTTGAAAATTTAGCATATAGGTTAAAAGTCTTAAATGCGGACATTGATGACTCTATGTTGATGTCAAAAATACTTGTGACTCTGCCGCCTGAGAAATATAAACATTTTGCATGTGCCTGGGAATCCACCGCTCAAGACCAGACGACGCTTTCAAATCTTACGTCTCGATTGCTCTCTGAGAACAGACTTTCAGTGACCGATGCGAGGCAGGATGCGGTGGCGTTTAAGGCGACTGAGAAGAAATGCCACAAGTGCAATAATACCGGGCACCTAGCTAGAGCGTGCAAAGTAAATAATATTCAAGATATGCGCTGCTTCAAATGCAATGGTCGAGGTCACATAGCAAAGTTTTGTAAGAAGGAGGATGCTACTGGAGGCACAACCAAGTGTAACATATGTAAAAAGTCCAATCATGCAGAGAAGGACTGTTACTTTCGCAAAAACAAAACGGAAGATCAAACAAGTACAAAGGACAAGGTAACGTTCCTGGCCAGCAACTGTAAAACGAATAAATGGATTCTGGATTCGGGCTCGTCGTCGCATATAACAAATGACAAGAATATGTTTAAAAATATGAGAAAAATAGAGTCAGAAATAGGAACAGCGAAGAAATCACAAATTTTAAAGGCTGAAGGAATTGGCACCGTAGAAACAGATAAATGTGTACTCAACAAAGTACTATATGTTAAAGATTTAAGTAAAAATTTATTATCAGTCAACGAAATTACAAAGAACGGAGGAAAAGTAATTTTCACTAAAGAAAAAGCAGAGATATGGAAAGATAACATAAAACTGATTGGTTTTCGCAACGGAGATGGTTTATGGACCGTAAATTTGAATCAAGAATCTATGGACAGCGCTCTTCTGACACGAGAAAACAAAATGGCTATTCAATGGCATCAGAAATTGGGACATCTAGGAAAGGAAAACATGAAGAAACTACAAAATATATCAGAAGGTATGAAAATAACAGATAAAAGCTTGGATGTCTTAAATAATGTATGTGAGACGTGTCTTAAAGCTAAACAAACGAGAATACCTTTTGGAGAGAAGAGGACAAGAGCAAAGAGACCACTGGAGATCGTTCACACCGATGTGTGCGGACCAATAGATCCTATTACTTGGGATAAGAAGAAATATATGATAACGTTCATAGACGACTTTACACATTTTGTTATGGTCTATCTCATCGAGGGAAAATATGAAGTGGCAGGTACAGTGAAAGAATACGCAAATCAAGTAGAAACGAAATGGAATTTGAAAATCTCGAAACTAAGATGCGACAATGGACGCGAGTACGTCAATGAAGAACTCAAAATCTGGTGTAGACGAAGAGGAACAATTCTAGATGTTACAACGCCTTATACCCCACAACTTAATGGAAAGGCAGAACGTATGAACAGAACGTTAATTGAGAAAACGAGAGCCTTACTTACAGACGCTCAAATAGACAAAAGTTTTTGGGGAGAAGCAGTTCGCACTGCTGCATATTTAACAAATAGAAGCCCCACTGATGCAGTTAAAGGAACACCGTTAGAGAACTGGACTTCACAAAAGCCAGATTTAACAAGATTACACATCTTTGGTTGTAACGCCTACACGAAGACACTAACACCATTAAAAAAGCTGGATGATAGATGCAAGAGTTACATCTTCGTTGGATATGCACCAAATGGGTACCGACTCTACGATGAAGAAAGAAGAAAAATAGTAATTTCAAGAGATGTAAAATTTAAAGAAGAGATAACATCTAAAAACAAATCAGCTAAAATAAATATCCATGCAGAAGAAGAACAAACTGAAAAACAAGAAGAAATTGAAAATAACATGGAAAACATATCTGGAAGCGAAGAAGAGTATCAAGATGCAGATCTAGAGATTGAAGAAGAGGAATCACAAGAAGAAACACAAGAAGATACACAAGAAGAACAAGAGGAACTTGGTCGTGGAAAGCGGAAGAGGAAGATTCCAGATAGATACAAAGATTATGTGTATTTAACATACAGAGAAGCGACAACTGGACCAGACAAGGAAAATTGGAAAAAAGCGATAGAAGAAGAAAAGAAGTCGCTAGAAGAGAACAATACCTGGAAGACAGTAGATAGAACTGAAGCAAAAAGTAAAAAAATTTTGAGTAACAAATGGGTCTTCAAAATAAAGGATGATGGAAGATATAAGGCACGGTTGGTGGTGAGAGGATGTGAACAACGCCACGGAATAGACTACGAGGAAACGTTTAGTCCCGTAGTAAATAGCAGCTCCCTTCGAACACTACTTGCGATTGCCACAAAAAGAAGAGACTACATTGTCAAATTCGACATTAAAACTGCATTTCTTTATGGAAATTTAGATGAAGAGATCTTTATGGAACTGCCTGATGGATATAATTGTAACAATAAAATATGCAGACTTAACAAGGCTCTCTATGGACTCAAGCAAGCTTCATTGAGATGGAATCAGCGCTTCACTACCTTCCTTAAAACCAAGGGACTAAAACCGACCAAAGCAGAACCGTGTATATATAGGACTGATGACAACACCTTAATATTGGCTATTTATGTGGACGATGGACTCATCATAGGGCAAAATAGACAGTCCATAGATAAACTACTCAGTAATTTAGGTAAGGAATTTCATATAAGCGTATTTAAAGATATAAAATCTTTTTTAGGTATAGAAATACAACAGGATAAAGAAGGTCTCAAATTATTGCAATTAAACTATGCGGATCATGTTGTAAAAATGTTTAACATGAAAAATTCAAAGCCTGTGAATACTCCCATTCTAACCAATGATGACAGAAGCGAGGAAATCAACGAAGTTTTTCCATATCGAGAGAGCGTTGGGAGTATATTGTATCTTTCGAGTAAAACGAGACCTGACCTGGCCTACGCTGCAGGATACGCAAGTAGACATTTAGATAAACCGTATAAACAAGACGTAGCAAATATAAAAAGAATATTAAGATATATAAACGCGACTAAAAATCTAGGTATTAGCTATAAAGTAAATAATGATAAAAATAAGGAAGAATTGATAGGCTATACAGACTCCGATTACGCAGGAGATGTAGAAACTCGGAAAAGCACAACCGGTTTTGTTATTATGTATTGTAATGGTCCTATAAGTTGGTGCTCCAAAAAACAGTCTGTAGTAGCGTTATCTAGTACCGAAGCGGAGTATATCGCGGCGACGGAATGTTGCAAAGAAATTTTATATCTTAAATTTTTAATTGAAGAGTTAACAGGCAAATCCGTTAAAGCGACTTTAAATATCGATAACCAAAGCACTATTCATTTGATTAAAAACGGTATAGGAAATAAAAGAAGCAAACACATAGACATAAGATATAGATTTATAAATGAAAAAGTTGCTGAAGGACTGATAAGCGTAAACTATTGCTCTACTGATACACAACTCGCAGATATTTTTACCAAGGCATTAGGCCAAAATAAATTTGAGATTCACAAAAAGAGATTGTTAAACTAAGTTAAGAAGAAAACTATAAATCTAGCCTAAGTAGTTATAAGAGTCTATAGTAATAGTTACAAGAGTTTATAGTAATAGGTATAAGAATTTACAGTAATAGTTATAAGAGTTACGAAAAGACTTGAAGTGCAGGACAATTTAACAATTAAGGGGAAGTGTTGAGAATAATTGTTAAGTATGTTCATTTGTATGTTTGGCGCCATAAGCGTGTAGTCTGCGTGCGATAGTGTCGCTAGTGATCGACGCGTATGCGTTGCCCTAGTCGTTCGTTTTTCTTTTCTCTCACTCCTCTCTGACACACGCTTGCCTCAGGACGCTGCCTTTTGTGTACAACTCTCTATTCTCTGGTTGTTGGAATAAACGCTTTTCTATTTGCTCTAATAAAGTGTGTCTAATTAAAAACCTCTGACCATTCGATAAGCATAATCTATCAGAAACGTTTATTCAGACAATACTGGTTAAATAAATATCAGAAATGTCTACTCAGACGATACTGATGAAAAAAATAGAAATGTGTATAACAATACTGCCTGATTATAAATATCAGAAACGTCTATTCAGACGATACTGATGAAAAATATATACGTCCTCTTCCAAACCATGATTGCGTTTAAAATAAATTTAAAATAAAATGATTGCGTTTTAATATAAATAATCGCGTAAAATATAAATAATCAACACACATTTTATGTGTATACGATGTAAACTATATATTAGGAGTACAAATTGAAAACCGCCGTTTTTTGTCAAAATTTGAGGATTGATTGTTGAAAAATGGTTACATACTTATTCTTGAAAGTATTGTCCATCGCTGGCCATTACTTTCTCCCACCTTTCGGGCAGCATACGAATCCCGCGTCGAAAAAACTGCTCGTCTTTTGCGGCGATCCACGAATCGACCCAGTTTTTGGCCTCTTCGTAATAATGGAAGTGCTGCTCAGCCAGGCCATGCGCCATTGATCGGAACAAGTGGTAATCTGAAGGGGCGATGTCAGGAGAATACGGCGGATGAGGTAAGACGTCCCATTTCAATGTTTCCAGACAGGTTTTAACGACCTGAGCAACATGTGGCCGAGCGTTGTCGTGCAGCAACATCACTTTTTCGTGTCTTTGCTCGTATTGTGGCCGTTTTTCCTGCAATGCTCGGCTCAAACGCATTAGTTGTGTTCGGTAGCGAGCTCCTGTGATGGTTTCACCCGGTTGCAAGAGCTCATAATAAATCACGCCGAGCCGGTCTCACCAAATACACAGCATGAGCTTCGAGCCATGGATGTTTGGCTTGGCCGTCGATGTTGATGCATGGCCGCGGTAGCCCCACAATTTTTTTCGCTTTGGATTATCATAATGAATCCACTTTTCATCGCCGGTTACAATACGATGCAGAAAACCCTTCCGTTTTTGCCGTTGGAGCAGCTGTTCGCACGCGAAAAAACGCCGTTCGACGTCTCTCGGCTTTAATTCGTATGGCACCCAGTGTCAATGCTTTTGGATCATTCCCATGGTTTTCAAACGATGTGAAATAGCTTGTTGAGTCACGCCCAATGAATCTGCAAGCTCCTGTTGCGTTTGAGATGAATCTTCATTCAGTAATGTTTCTAATTGTGCGTCTTCAAACTTTTTCACCTGCTCGGGACGCTCCTTGTCTTCTACGCCGAAATCACCACTTTTGAAGCGTTGGAACCATTCTCGACACGTTCTTTCACTAATGGAAGCCTCACCATAAGTTTTTACAATCATTCGACGCGCCTCAGCCGCAGATTTTTTCGAATTAAAGGCAAAAAGCAAAACTTCCCGCAAATGACGCTTATTGGGCACAAATTTCGACATTTTCGATCACAAAAAAATATATAACGCCGATAAAAATTCACAACTGCAATGATAAGAAATTGTTGCCAGATGCCCAACCTTACATTTAAAATTTTTGATCTAACGTTTGGCGCCAGCATTTACCGCTGGCGCCATCCACTGGAAAACGGCGGTTTTCAATTTGTACTCCTAATATATAAACAATACATATTTTAATTTGTACAGATGGAATCTTGAAATATACGACATAACCCTGATTCAGACTATATCACTTTTGTCTGAAATGGTTTTTCCGTATTTTTTACATTTTTTAGAAATATTTACATGGGACAATTTAATAAGTCACCTGTATACACACATACTATATATAAACCAAGGTCCTAGTGATAATTTTAGTGACAATTCTAAAATGCTCGTATGATAATGAAAGAAATGGGATTAAAAATGTTGACATTATCGATCAATATTGTCGACATTTTTAGTTCCACTTAGTAGATGTCGCAGGACCGTCGGAGTTCGGTCGTCTTTCCCCTAAATTAGAAAATTTTTCTCTATCACTTATAGGGTGTTTACGATAACTAATCGGATCTCGGATTGGATTGAACAATGGTACTCAACGTAGGTATAGAAAATTTCCCTAGGCTAATCGGATTGACAATTGCTGTCTCAAATGTAATCCGATTGATGACGAAAGCGTGGAGACCGAGAAGCATGCTTGAAAAGTCTCTTTATTTTTTTAAATAATAACACAAAAAATCAAAGATTAAGTTACAAAAAATGATTTGAATTTAGATTTATTGTAATTTTTTTGTCTAAACACTGGATTTCATTTAAATTTCTGTTTGTAAAAATTAATTAATCTATTCTAAAGTTTGTGGTTATATCGGAAACAAATCAAAATTAATAAAACAATTATTAATTATTAGGTACATATTAAAGCATATAATATTTCAAGCATATCATATAGAATTCCTGTTTATTATAAACTCAGTAAAAATAACTTTGAAATTATTCAACTACATTATACATTAATCAATATTAATTTATATGTTAAAAATCAATAATGTATCTGAAAATGTTTTTTTTATTCTTTTCCAGATCGTAAATAAACTTCAACTCCAAGAATAAATAAAAATTACTGGAAAATGGATTGACATGAAAAGGGCATTATTGAACATTATCAATTTGTGCTAACTTAAACTTTGTAAAATCTGCTATTCTTTGTTAGTTGTTCATTAGAGAGTAATAATATAAGAACGGAATATACATAAATAAAATTAAAATAATTGTATGCATATATGATGCGTATATTACATTTTTATATTATTACTCTCTAATAAACAACTAATAAAGAAAAGTAGATTTTACAAATTTTAAGTTAGTACAAATTGATATTGTTCAATAATGCCCTCTTCATATAAATCCATTTTCCAGTAATTTTTATTTATTCATGGAATTGAAGTTTATTTACGATCTGGAAAAGAATAAAAAGAACATTTTTAGAAACATTATTGATTTTTAACATATAAATTAATATTGATTAATGTATAATGTAGTTGAATAATTTCGAAGTTATGTTTACTAAGTTTATAATAAACAGGAATTCTATATGATATGCTTGAAATATTATATGCTTTAATATGTACCTAATAATTAATAATTGTTTTATTAATTTTGATTTGTTTCCGATATAACCACAAACTTTAGAATAGATTAATTAATTTTTACAAACAGAAATTTAAACGAAATCCAGTGTTTAGACAAAAAAAATTACAATAAATTTAAATTCAAATCATTCTTTTTAACTTAATCTTTGATTTTTTGTGTTATTATTTAAAAAAATAAAGAGACTTACTTTTCAAGCATGCTTCTCGGTCTCCACGCTTTCGTCATCAATCGGATTACATTTGAGACAGCAATCATCAATCCGATTAGCCTAGGGAAATTTTCTATACTTACGTACCATTGTTCAATCCAATCCGAGATCCGATTAGTTATCGTAAACACCCATAGTTTTGACGATATACGCTTTGAAAAAAAATTGATTTTCTTCAAAGGGATGTTCCATCCCCTAAAAGTGAAAATAGACACGTATAAAAAATACGTCTCTTATTTTTATTTGTACTACAACATATTAAAGGCTCATCAAAATTAGAGAAGGACACCTCGAAGTCTTTCCGTGTTAGTACTTAGTTTTTTTCGTACGCCATAGTTTCTTGAAATTAGTGTTTTTTAGTCAGCACAAGTTAAGTGGATTTTATTAGAGACGTAAAAGACAGATTTTTTCTAATATAGAAAAAAACGTAGGAAAAAAACTTGCTTTTTTAACTGAAAATATTTGGTTTTTTTCTTGTTAATACCATAAGACGAGTCACATGAATAAATAATGTTTTAAGATGTAATAAACTATTTTTTGCCATCCAAAATCAATCTAAAGGGTAAAAATCAATCCCTGAAAATTGAATCATTTTTCATTTTCGTTTTAAATACGTTGTGATAAATTTTCTAATCAATAAATCTTATTACAAAAAAAAAAATAAATTTTTTTTGTGAATCATTCTATCTCTTTATGTTGGCGAATAATAATAAAGTTAAAAAAAGAAGTTAATTTTCAAGAGTTGATGTTTCCTTTTCAAAAAAAATTTGGACAGCAAAAGAAATATTATATACTCTGATGTCCACTATATATTGCCCAAGTTTCATATTTATTTGAATTTGCGAGTTGGAAACATTCCTTTGTATGTACAGAGATATTACCTGCGCATTTGTTAAAGGAAGTGGCGTTTTTTATTCGAAGATATACGTTGGGACAATGTGTATCGATGCATTTGTAATCCACAATTAAGCTAATCTCTTTATGTGCATCAAGATATTGACATGTCATAGTTTCCTCGCCATCAAATCGATTCCAAGAACAAGCTGTTATTGTTCCATATCCAAAATTGTGAACCTGATAGAAACACCAACGAATCACGAATTATTCATCAAAGCATTCCTGATAAAAAAATTTTATTAAAAAAAGGATAGATAAAATGGGTCAATTTTAGCCCCCGAAGCGGCAAATAAAAACAATATGTTTTTTTTGTAATTTTTAAGCTACTAAATTTGATTCTGAGCTTTAAAAAATTTAAATTTGAGAAAGTATAAAAATTAGCATATGAAGTTATTAAATATCTAGTAACAAATTATTATCGTTGAGTTTTATGAATGTATTTCACATTTTTTTATAAGGTGATAATGTTCTAATAGTTTACGTTTGTTTTGATAAAAAGGAAATTAAAAAATTATTAATATTAATATTTTTGAAAATGAAGATATTATCGATGGAAACTATTTTAAATCTTGATTACAGCATGAGTTTGTATTTTTCTTTATGATGTCTTTTAAGATTTTTGTATCAGAGTATTTTGTATTCTCTTGTAATTTTCTTTTTTTTACTAGAACTTTTAAAGTTTGTATAAAAAATATTTTTAACCATTAAGATTCGCTTTGATCGCATAAGATCTCTTTTATTTATTAATTTATATTGTTTACTTAATTTTTACTTAATATTATTGTAAAAAAGATAGATCGAAAACGAGCAGTTATCAAATAAAAAGAATATATCTATATAATTTAATATGCTTAAAATAACAAATAGCGTTTTAACTTCACATAGTCATCTTCAACCTATTAGATCAAATTATAATAATATGAATATCACTAATACAATGTCAGAAATACAGCAAACACATTCGTAAAGTTAAACGATTGTACGTTAATTTTTTAATTATTGTTGTTGCGATAAAAATTATAGCAAACATTTCAATATATTTTTGGTATATATCTTTGCACTCATATTTTTTTTAGAGAAGGCAAAATTAACATAGTTCTACGTAACCACTTACTGTAATTGTTGTCCTTATATTAACTGTATATTGCGAATGTAACATATATGTAATTGATTTTGAAGGACTTATATAATCTTCTATTTCATCCTTAAATTCTATTGGTTCTGTGTCAAGTTTTGACATAACTACTGGCTTTATAGTTTGTGGCACTAAAATATGATGTAAATGTGAATATTATTTTATAAACATATTTTAAATTATATGTTACAAATAATTATTGCAATACTTACATGTTGATAAATATTGTATGACCACATCAAAATTAGGACCAAGTATTAAATGATCTTGCTCTGACAATATAAATGGTTGAAAAACGCGTGAATTTTGTTCTGACGCATAATATAAAAAGTATAGGTCTGCAATGTTATGAAAATGGCTATAGAATTGATGTTAGACATAGCATTAATGTTTGATGAAAATATGAGAAGATAGGTTAGTGCAAAAGTTTTTGTCAATGGATAGATATCAATACACATGCATTAATATGATTGTTATAAGTAAAAACGTTTATAATTTTTGTAAGTTTGCATCTCTACATTAACATTTATGTATAGCAAGCCATTGTTGCTAATATAATCTTACATTTAATCCGATTCAAATAAAGTCATAAATAGATATTCATCACTACTCCAATGAGCAAAGCAATATCTTTTTCATATTAAAAAAAAATATCTTTTGCAATAAGAAAAAATATTTTTAAAAACGTTAAATTTTATAGGATAAATTCCTTCTTTTTTTTTTTTCATTAAAAAAGTATTATTTTAATATTACGAAAAATATTTTCTTAACATTAAATAACGCAAAAACAAAAATAAAAATAAAAATTTTTTTATCTCGCCTCTTTGAACACTAGCACTATAATAGAATGATATCTAGATTCCCAATTATTTTAATGGTAGGGGTTCCAGCTTTATATAAAAGAATATATCTAACGTGATTATTTTATTACCAGGATAAAAGTGCTTGATCTCTTTTAACACTTTTATAATTGTCTGCTGGTCTGTTTCAGAGAATTGAGTCAATGGAGCTAATATTACGATCACTTGGCCGAAACTTTTTATTGTATGGTGTTGTTGCTGGTTCCACTTTGCTTGCGCGGTTACATTTAGATAATTGGATATTGCATTCAATATTACAATAAAATCTAAACGCGTGGGCCCTGTGTAATATATGTATAATATTAATCATATTAGATAATAGATTATGTACATAAAATATATTCTCAATTTTCCAAAAAATAAAATTAAGAAAAAATAAGATTTTTCAGTTTTTCCTAAATAAAGAAAAACAATTGTGGTAAATAGGTAATGGTATTTTTAATTTTCCGGAAAAATAAAATTGAGCAAAAAACTCACGTTTTTCCATTTTTTTAAATACAAAAAAGTACGATTGATTATAGCTACTTATCTTTATTGATGAATTACTTATTAGAATTTTTAAATGCGAAAGAAATCTTAAAACTGAATACGTACAAAAATGACTCATTGAATCGATGTCAAATTGACGTCGAAATTATCGAAATTATATCGTATCGAAATAATGCTCGAAATTTGAAGCTTATTTCAAAGTCTGTGTTTTATGTGATATTAAAAGAAAACAGATTATTTGTATAGAGGAGAAGAGGATAATATGGTACTCATTTTTATTTTATTGAATAACTTTGTTTATAATTAATATTTTCTATTGAAACTTGAACGATTACTGTTAGCTTTTATAATTGAGAATTAGTAAAAGTCTTTATATGTTTCACCAAATTTATTAGAACAATATTATTAGTAACGTTTACAAAAGCGTGTTAACACAACGAGGACAGATTTGGTAGTGAGGGATAACAAATTACACAACTGAAATACGCATGCAAAAGAAGGAATGTGTTACATAGCAACCAAATACATTAAGTTCAAATTTTTAATTACCCAAGCACTCATAATGAACATAGCAATTCTTTTACATGCAATCTATAACCACTTGTAACCTGAATTTCAACCATGTAATATTATTCTACATTCCCCCACTTTGAAATTAAGACTACAAGTATTACATTTTATTTTAATTTTTAATTACACAATCCCATGCCTTTATTGCAGAAATTAATTTTATTACGTGTTACTGCCTTCGTAAGTGCATCTGCTAACATAGATTCTGACGGTACATATTCTAAGTTTATTATTTTTCTTTTAATCATTTCTTTAACAAATTTATACTTCGTATCTATGTGCTTTGTTCTTGCATGAAAATTATTTGAATGTAGCAGTTTAATTGCACTTTGATTATCTGAATAAAGCTTAATTGACTCATTAACGCTCTCAAAATTAATTTCTTTCATTAACATTTTTAACCAAAGTAATTCTTGACTGGCTAGAGTAATTGCTATATACTCCGATTCAGTAGTAGACAAAGAAACTGACTGCTGCCTCTTTGAGCACCAAGAAATTGCATTATTGTCCAAAAGGAAAACATAACCGCTCGTCGAACGTCTTGTTTCTTTGTCTCCTGCCCAATTTGCATCACAAAAACAACGTAATGTCATTGAATCTAAACCATCAAACTGTAATTGTAGATTCAACGTTCCCTTTAGATATCGTAAAACCCGTTTTATCGCAGACCAATGAGCATGACCAGGATTTTCAACAAAAGATCCTAGAGTTGTAATCGTGCTCCCTAAATCTGGACGTGTAGCTTGGTAAAGATAAATTAGGCTTCCTATTGCTTCCCTATATGGTATGTTTTTCATCTCCTTCTTCTCAGAAAAATTTTTGGGTGACATTTCTTTCGTAAGTTCTTGATTAATATCCAGAGGTGTCTTCGCTGTATTACAGTTCTCCATATTAAAACGTCGCAATATCTTCTCTATATAATCCTTTTGGTCTAAATAAATTCTTCTTTTTTCTTTGTCACGACGAACATTTATTCCTAATACTCTTGAGACTGCTCCCAGGTTTCGCATCTTGAATTTTTCCTCCAATTTCCCAATGATTTGCTTCTTAAGTTTATTATCATTAGTGAACAGTAGTAGATCATCAACATAGACAGCTAGATATGTTAGATTATTATTGTCTCTTCTTATATAAAGACTCTGATCAACATCTGAACATTTAAATTTCAATTCTTTCAGTTCCTTATCCAGTTTCTTATTCCATGCATTAGCTCCTTGCTTCAAACCATATAATGCCTTTTTTAGTCTACACACTTTCTCTTCTTCTCCTGTTTGAATGAAACCTTCTGGCTGTTGCATGTATATTTCTTCTTCCAGTTCTCCATTCAAAAAAGCTGTTATTACGTCCAAATGTTCTATGTCATAATCATATTTGGCTGCCACTGTAAATAAACATCTTAATGTAGTAAATCTAACTACTGGACAAAATACATCATTGTAATCTATACCTGCTTCTTGTTCATAGCCTTTCACAACTAGTCTTGCTCGATATCTTTCTATCTTACCTTCCGAGTCTTGTTTTATTTTAAATACCCACTTTGTTTTGAGAATTTTCTTATCCTTCGGCGGAGTACATAATGTCCAAGTTTCATTTCGCAATAGAGCATCGTGTTCTTCTTTCATTGCATTATACCAATTATAGTCTTCCAGAGCTTTCTGTATATTAATTGGTTCTGCTGATTCTTTAATTGACACATTGAAAGTAATATAATCCAACCATGTTTTTGGTTTTCTTACTCGTCCACTCCGTCGTATTTCTATAGACTCTTCATCTTCCAAATTTCCTAAAGCTTCATCGTCACTCGTTTCATCAGTTTCGTTATTATTTTCTGTATTATCATCTGTGTTGTTGATGTCATTTTTATTATTTTGTTCTTCAATTGGGTGTACCCCCCATTGAAATTGAATCTTCCTCTGTCTCAAAATTGTTGGAGACTGGTAGCATAATCTTTTCTTTTTCTTCTTTTCTCTCTTTCTTCAATTTCTTCATTTTCGGAAATCTTCTCTGTTTCTTTATCTTCTTCATTTTGTTTTGTATATATATCTTTTTCTTCATAAAAGATGACATCTCTACTTTTAAATACTCTTCTTTTCTTCTCATCCCACAAACGATAACCTTTTGTATGTTGTAAATATCCTAAAAATAAACAGGGCTTGGATTTCTCGTCCCATTTACGTCGCATTTCTTTCGGTATGTGCGCCAATGCTTTACATCCAAAAGTCTTCAAATGTGCTAGGCTTGGTTTTTGCCCCGTCCACAATTCGTATGGAGTTCGATTACGTAATATCCTCGACGGTGATCGATTTAATAAATAAACCGCTGTTGAAGAAGCTTCGGCCCAAAATTCTTTCGGTAGATTTGCGTCTATGAGTAAACAACGTCCTTTTTCTACAACAGATCTATTACTTCTCTCTGCTAAGCCATTCTGTTCCGGTGTATAAGGTATTGTTAATTGGTGTTGAATTCCTTCCTTTCGTAGGAAAGACACGAATTCTTCATTCACGAACTCCCGTCCGTTATCTGACCTCAGCGCTAAAATCTGCTCACCTGTCTTCTTCTCGACGTATTTTTTATATGTCTTGAAAGCATCTAATGCTTCTGATTTATTATTTAAAAAATAGATGCTCAAATACCTTGAATAGTCGTCGATAAAAAGGATAAAATATTTTGCTCCACCTATTGAATTAATCTCCATTGGACCACAAATATCAGTGTGCACGATTTCTAACAGTTTTGATGCTTTAGTTTTTCTTAAATTATTACGCGCGAAAGATTGCCTAGATTGCTTTCCCCTAACACAAATTTCGCACGCTTCCTCACTCGGATCATCAAAATCAAGTCCACGCGCATGTTGATCTCGCAGTATTTTCATACTATATCTATTTAAGTGTCCTAACCTTCTATGCCACTTAACCGAATCAACTAATTTACTTTTATATGCAAATTCTTTTGATTGTATTAATTCTTTCGGTTGTATTAATTCATAAATATTATTTTTAGCTTTCGCGATCGCAATTATATTACCACGTCTATCTACTATTTCGCAAAAGTCTTTATTAAATTTTACAAGGAAATTCTTCTCTGTAATCTTTCTAACAGATAAAAGATTTACGCTTAAATCGGGTACAAAAAGTACATCACTTACCGATATGAAGTTCGTTCGTCCATTCACATTTACCGCTATACTAATTGTACCTTTTCCCTTGACGCTTAAACGCATGTCGTCTGCTACTGCTACCTCAGCGTTGGTTAAAGGTGTCATCGAGTCGAACAGCTCCTCCGTGGGCGACATATGAACCGATGCTGCTGAATCTACTATCCAAGATCCTTTTCTTGTTGAACCACGGTCGGTGAGAAAAGCTGTTGCTGTTGCCGCTGTTGCCAGAAACGCCACCTTCGTGTTAATTTCCCCTTTCTTCTTCTCTCGAAGATCTGGCTTCTTCTCCTTCTCTTCCTTCTTCTTCTCCGTGCAGTCATTAGCTGCATGACCTGGTTTACCGCAGGACCAACATGTAAATTTCTTCAGTTTAAACTTCTGCTTCGCTCCACGAAATTGACGTTTTGTGTGATACGCCAATTCTCCGTCTTTATTAAACGATTTCTGACAAATAGTTTCTTGCAAGAGTTTTGTCTTTATTGAGTCTCCCGTTATTTGAATGCCGGAACTCTCCAATGCCATTATCATATGCTGATATCTTTCTGGTAGACCCGCCAATAAGACGGTCCCCAACCACTCTTGATTAATTTCAAACCCGATTGACGTTAATTGATGAGCCGTAGACATAATATCCGATACATATTTGTCCATCGAACCTGAAGTCTCCAATTTCGTTGTTGTAATATTTCTTAAGAGACCCACCTTTCTCGTCAATCTTGTATCCTCGAATGCAGCTTGCAAATTTTTCCACGCTTCTTGTGCAGTTTTCGCTTTCGTAACATGCACATAGATGGATTCTTCTACACTGAGGATTATTTTCGCTTTCGCTTTTATAATCTTCTCTTCATTAGCCTCCGTTCCTTGAACCGCCTTCCACAGACCATCCAATTGGAGTAAATTTTCAATTGCGATTTTCCACGTCGAATAATTCTCTCTTCCTTTCAATTTTACAATGGAAATATGACTACCGTGTGATTCTGCCATCTCGATACCAGATCTCTTTCGATTTCTTCTTGCTAATATTCAATATCTTGAATGGCACTAACACGAACTTCTTATTTCACGTTGCTAATCACTAATTCCCTTTTTCAAGCGCTTACTGGGCCCATAACCAATGTTAGCTTTTATAATTGAGAATTAGTAAAAGTCTTTATATGTTTCACCAAATTTATTAGAACAATATTATTAGTAACGTTTACAAAAGCGTGTTAACACAACGAGGACAGATTTGGTAGTGAGGGATAACAAATTACACAACTGAAATACGCATGCCAAAGAAGGAATGTGTTACATAGCAACCAAATACATTAAGTTCAAATTTTTAATTACCCAAGCACTCATAATGAACATAGCAATTCTTTTACATGCAATCTATAACCACTTGTAACCTGAATTTCAACCATGTAATATTATTCTACAATTACATTCGTCAGAGTGTTGTTTGACAGATTCTAGACTCAAAGTAATGAAATATTTATTATTTAAGACGTGATTTATAAAAATCTAATGCACTGCATAATCGGTGAAAGAAAAAAAGTGGTTGTAATATGGCTATCAATAAAAATAATTTAAAAACATTAGTTTAGTTTAAAAGTAACAGTACCTTGTTTCAAAATTATATATTTTTAATTTTTGATTGTTTAGAATTTTCTTGATTTAGAATTTTTTTGTGTTCAGAAACTTTAGAAATACTATTAGAAATTTTATTAAAAATATCATTTTATCCCTGTTTAACATTAAACAACAAGCATAAAATGATGTCTTTAATGTTTCTAAACACCGCTCTTTAGAATGACAATCGATTTATCGAAAAAAATATTTTGATATAAAAATTTCGCTTATTAAAACCTATAAAAACCATATTAACAAAATTCCATGTTATTGTTTTAACTTTGTATAACTCGAAATGTATACAGCCGAATAAAAAGTTAAATAACAAAAAAACACTCGAGTGTATGTACCTTTGTGTGATAATACACTCAAGTTTAAGAATAATAAGGAAGTGTATGTAATTAAAGGTTAAAGTCTACTTTGAAAAAGTTGAAATAATTTTAAAAATAAAATTTACGGGATAATCATTGTTCAAGAGGATGCTAACAATGAGTTCTAAATTTCTCCCGTGGAACCTTAGATGAGATAGAAGAAAAGTTCGACAAGGTCCATGACGACAGCGCGTTTCTGAGAGACAGGGTGCCAAGAATGAAAGTTGAGATACCGTCCTGAGAATGTCGGTTTATAGTACCAATCGAATTCAATAATCCTGTCATTAAGGATAATGGTAGTATCCAAGAAATTAAGCACTTTGTTGCCCACCTCTATGGTGAACTGTAATTAAGGGTGGAAAGAGTTAAAAGATTCAAGCGTACAGTTCACCTCATCAGAGGAGATCGCCATAGCAATGTCGTCTACATATCTAAGAAAGAAAGGGACATGAAGATCAAAGGTTCCAAGCATCTCTGTTTCCAGATCCTGCAGCACCAAGTCTATAGATTTTATTACAAGCAACTTATTTCGGAAGTTTTATATATCAAACAACAACGTAATGGCCTTAATTTACAATCAGATATCAATTGTTTACACCATGCTTATCTGTATATCGTCAATAACTTATGATCCACGTGCTCACCTTATTTATTTCTATATTTATTCTTACTCTTGTGCTTACCATATCTTTTTTTATATTTATTTTCATTCTCGTGTTTACCACATTTATTTCTGTATTCATCGGTTTGACCTGCAGCAACCGCTTATATTTTCGTTTAGTATAACTTTCACTCTTGCACACACTGGACCTGCTCACCGCTCGAGCAGATTATACCCTTATATATCTATTGTGATAAGAATCTTAATAATACCATGGATTACTTATATTTGCGACAATTGCCGATTTTGAGGTGAGCTTCTTTCTCTTAGTTATTTCCATCCTGTGGTTCACACTTTTTATTTCGTAGTTTGAGCTATGCCGGTCACTCTTAAGCCAAACAACTCGACTGTTTCTCGACATCTTTCTAACGAGGAAGCGCTCAGCCTCATTACCGGTTGCTTTACTGAAGAGATTGTACGCTGAAGATGGCTCAAAGCAAGAGCCGAAACGTTTGATATTAAATTACGTCTTTTTACTTGTGAACCAGTGATTACTATTTTCTGCGCACTATTACCCGTGCCCGACTCGTATCCGCCGTTTTATTTTGTTGTTTTAAAGAAATTATATATTATATAAAAAGATATAAGATAATATGCAACAAAAATAAAATGTGATGTACTTTAAATTTAATATGCAAATTAAGTATTTTATTTTTCCTTATTCATGCAAAAAGATAGCTGTCATAAACTAATTTGCCTTTTCCACATCTAATTTTAGAAAAGATCTTTGGATTATTTTAAAGCAAAACAAACTATTTTGTTTGCTTTTGCTTTGAATTAATTCAAAAACCTTTCAAGAATTAGTACGTGGAAAAAAGCAAATTAAGTTAATGTTTAGTAACGTAACATAACAATCACAGCAATGCAACACCAGATTGCTGTTATATAAAATTGCATATTTATGTTATATAACTGCAATGTTCTACAAGAGGGAAATTACAACTAACGTTACATGTAACGGACACGTTATATTGCGCGTTACTTTCAGTTTTATTGCGTAAACATTGCTGTTATATGACTGTGTTTGCTGGACCTTTAGGTAACCCTAACCTTATGTTGGGTGCGTTACTTATGATCGTCTACGCTACGCAAAGTTAAGCATTGAAGTAAACTGAAGTTCTTTGATTTAGTTCCAACTTGAAAATATTGTGTACTTTAGTATATGAATATGAATATAAAATTGTTGCTTTTAAACAGATAAAAAGTTATAAAGTGTTAAAGAATAACACTTGTAGGGTTAAAAAGTCTGTCACACCGATGGCATAAAAAAACATGCGAACGTGTAAATGAAGCTATATTGGATCTGTTTTTCTGTTTTTTCTTTGTTATAATTTCATGTTCTCTTGTCGCTTTACGCAATCAGTGTGAGATTTCCTAATCTCACAAGTGTCAATCTTTAACGCTTTATAATTTTTTACTTGCTTGATAGCGATGATATTTTCATATTCGCATTATATTACCAAAATACACAATTAATACTCAATTTCATGTTATTATGCAATATATGAGTGATTTGTAGCTTGAACATGATCAAAATTATGATTTATTGTAATTCCCGGACTAGTTGCAAATTACCCCAGGCTTGAGGCTATTCGTAATACTTGGCATTGGTCGACATTTTTATATACACTTTAAAACGAATGCATTTCCATGTTCTATCTATACCGGCATTCTGAAGGGAAAGGTTCAACCCTTCAAACCGTCCCATGTTTTTTTTAATGAATACAGGACTCAAAAAACGCAAAAGAAAAAAGAGTCTTACGAATAGCCCCGGTCTCCCCTAATCATTTTTATTTATCGTATATAAAATATAATATGAATTGTAGGCGCGAGATAGGTACAGAGCTATAGGTAGAGATAAGAGTAGGGATGACGACGAGCGAGCTACTCGATGTATTGTAAGCTCGGACAAAGCCGACAGGTGGCGCAGTCGTAGGGTAATGCGTGCGTGAATTTCGAAGCAGCAGTTGCTGTAGAGACGAAATAGAAATTAGCCGTGACACGTGCCAATGCACATAATTGTATTATGACTTCCACGAAGAATAGTGGAAATTATATCTATAGGACTTTGTGTAAAGGATAATTGATAAACGTAATATTTAATAAAGCAGCAACTCACACATAAGATATTGGAGTGATTATTATATCTTAAGTCTACAGAATAAAAAATTATATTTTAGCAATTTTTTTCCGAATACAATTGTGATTGTAAATTACCTCTACTATATAAATATGCAAAAAAATTATAGGTGCTCATTTAAAAAACCTATGTTGATCTTCATAACTTAAAAAGATCACGAGTAAAAAAAAATTTTTTACATGCATTTGGTAGCCGACTAATTGTAAGAGCCATGTGAATTTCTTTTATTAAATTTTCTTGTAAGTTCAACCAGTTACAAGATATCTGCTTGGACATTTATGAACGGACACCCTGTATACAGATTGTTCATTAATGGTTGTCCTCATGTTTTACCATAAGAGATTTACCATGATTTACCGATTTATTTCAATATAACTGCAGTAAAGAAATAGTATTCAAAATCGAGTCGAAATCAAATCATTCTTGAGTCGATAATTTATCAAAAGGTGTGACATAAATCCATCGAAATCGATGAGAATTCGATTAGTTTTCGGTCAGTATTTTTGATGTCAAATCGACATCGATTCGATGAGTCATTTCTGGCTGGGACATGACATTATCTTTATAAAAAAACCCTAAAGAGTACGAAAAAAGAAATCAGAAATCACCCAAAATTTCTGTAAATTTTTCAAGTTAAGAACACTAGAATAATATAGAACAATATATAATAGAACAAACGGGGTGCGCACGATTGGACACCGCACGATTGGACACCACCACTCACAGCGGCCGATACCTAGAGTTTTTCCGTTGGTTTGGTTAGATAAGTCAAGATGATTGGTTGGTGTTCAATCGTGCTGTGTCCAAAAGAGTGTCACCCGAACAAACTTACATGAAATATTCTTGAAGTTAGACAAAGCATAATAAGTAAGACTAGGACTGCTTGTTACATTAAGTAACCATTGTCCCGATGTACCATGCAAAATTCCCATTTTTGAGCCATACATTGAGATATCTAAATCATCTATTAATGCTCTAATAAAAGAGAGAAATAAAAAAAAATTATTAGTTAAAGAAATACAATTAATAGTACTGTTCAACAAAAAAATATATGAAAATAAAGGTAATGTGAGCTTTTTGGATAATTATGTGGATTTTTATCAGGATAAATTGGAGTAGTCTCAGATTTGTGTTTATTAAGTCCTTTCCTTGCCGAAAATATGCGAATAAAACCGATTAAAACGGAATCCTTTTTAAACGATTTTAAGCTGTTTTAATCGAGTCAATCCACAAGCGAATTAAAAAGTAATCGGTTTTAATTCTATACGAATCGTAATTGATTTTAATATTGCTTTTGCAAACTATTTTTAATTCAAAATAATTATATTTTAATCCATACTATTGTCAATCCAAATAAATTTGAATAATCAGATGGATATATAATCCAAAATAATCCGCTTAATTTCAGGTGAAAAACAGAAGTTTCTATTATTTTATAATATTTTATATTATAATCTTACATATATTTTATATTATATATACATATATTACCTTTATATATTGTGACGGGGCAGTTTTATCTGCCTCGCCACTTCGTCCTCCGCCTGAGCATAGCGCAGGGAGGCGCGTGGGACCGGGTCGGGCACTCAGCGAGAGAGCGAGATCTCCGGCGGGACTGCGGCGCGTATTGGTTTTATTTATTTATTCGCGGCTCATTTCATGTATCCGCGAGCACCTCGACAAACGTCGCCTAAGGACCAGCCGCAGCGAGGAGGATGGGCCGCCGCAGGACAAGGAGAAGGCGATCGTCCAGGGCCGGCGCACGGAAAACCGACGGCGGAGAGAAGGACGAGACTCGACGTGGTGACAGCGATGCGCCACGCAAAAGAGGCTCGCAATTGGCGCAGCCGAGGGACAGGCCAGGGCGGACGAACGGCCAGGAGTAGGGCCGTCGAATGCCGGCTGTCCGTCGAGAATGGTAGCGGCGAAGAATCGTCGCGGGGAAATTCTGTTGCGATCGTCCGCAGGGACGACGAGAACAACGAGGACGTCGGATGCCGACGGGGACCGCACGACACCTGCGGAGACCCGACACTGCGCTGCCGTGACGTCACGGCTAGATAAGGGCGGCCGCTGATAGGCCGCGCCGCTAGGCGCAAGGATATCGCGCACCCTGTAGGAGGGGTAGCGCTCATCGATCGCGCATCGAGCGCGATCCTCTCGGCTTTTGCGTGCGACCCGGCGAACTGAGCGTGTGTGGAAACGAGCGAGCGAGTGCGAGATATCGGTCAGCTATCGGCCTGTCCGCTATCGGAAGGAGTGCCCGGCCTTGGCGAGCGAGTGAGGACACCCGAGGACCCGAAGAAGGACCGTGCGGAAGTCGAGGTGACCCTCTAACCTTCGTGTAAAGCCACGAGCTGTCGGTGTCGACCGGCTCGCGTTCTGAGGTGGAGCCATTAGGTTCGTGTGCGAGTGCGTCCGCCGCGTGGCGATTGAACGCACCTTGCTTCTTGGTGTTTGGCTGGCTCTCCACCTCAAGCGCGAGACCTCGTCGAGGCATCCAGCTGTCGGCTGCCGCGTGTGTTTCGGCTGTCCCGCCGTAGAAGTTCGCGAGCGACCGGCTTTACAGGAAGCCGCAAAGCCCTCGCGCACGTGCGCGAGTCGTGTTACGGCCGTGATCGCACGGCCGCTCGGGTTATCGGTGCGTTGTTACAGCGTGCGTGTTTTATTCATTTTGTAGCGCGGTTCCGGCGACTGCGTGGTCTTCGGCGCGAATCTTATTGTACGCGCTTTCGTCTTGGAATTGCGGGGCTCGCTTTAGCGGAGGCTCCGCGTTCGCGTTCTTGCCGCGCCGGTCAGAGCGCGCGTGATTGGCTGCCGCGCTTCACGCAGGACCAGTCGTCGTGATCGGCGCGTGTAGCGTAGTTACGGTCGGAGTCGAAATAATTCCCGCGTCCGGCTTACTAATTTCTGTTGTCTACTCCTTATCTCGTTTTTCTTTACTACGCTAACCGTTCTTTTTTCTTATTTGATTGTATACCATCGCTATTATTCACTGCAATACATGTGTTCTCTCTCTCTGTTATATCGGCCTGACTTTGCTTAATTTCTCGCCTACCCGTCTCCTCCAGTAAGAGAGCCGCTTCGTCCCTGTCTCCGCTACCCCGCCCCTCTACCGGTTAGAGGAGCTAGCTGGCCGCGTGCGAGCGACGATTCCGCTTTCGTGTGATGAGTTATCGCGTGATACGAATTGGCGTTTAGCGTGGAAAAGTGTACCCGGCGACGCGACCGGAGTAATCGCGTCTGGCGCCCAATTTCGCGATTTGGTTGGAATCTAGCAGTCGGTATTCTCGTCGCTCTCGCGCGCGCTTCGTGTAGCGTCTCCGCTACCTTGTTTGATCGCGTACTTCGCCGTTGCTCTCCGGCGTCCGAAAAGTGCGTGACAATATATATATATATACTATATATATATATATGTATATTCACCTAATCTATCAGTTATATAAACGTATTAGCTTAAAGTGTTTACAGATCATCACGAGGAATCCAGTTTGCAGCAGTCGTAGAAGTCAAGCATTGTCCACCGCGGTCACAACTTGGTTGGGTGACCGCTTGGAAATTTCCAAAAAAAATTCCCAAAATTTTTTTGCGAAAAATATTTTTTAAAATGTTACAAAAATATTGTTTTGTTCATTGGAATTATGTGGGGTAATAATATTTATGTGAATATTTTGGAAAAATTCATAGAATTAGAAAATCCTAAAAGTTATTTTAAGACATCTATTGAACATCCTCAGGATCAAATTTGATTATCCAAAGACATCCTGAGGATATCTGAATTACGATATCCTAGGGCTCTACATAGCGGGCATTCAGACATCTACAGGATATCCTTAGGACCTCTTAAGTTTACCTAAGCACATCCTCAGGATATTAGAAATCCCTTGACATACATCCGCAGGATATCCCTGGGATCAATTTTTGTTATGTGGAAAGTTAGTACACCCAAGGACTTTGATTCTGTCCATGGGAAAATTTTCCAAACTGAGAAGTCGCTATCTTTCTACATACTTACAGTTCATGATTAACGTAACGACCAATAAGCTCTAGTTGTTTCATTAATCATAAACTGCGAGTATGTAGAAAGTGGTGACTTTTTAGTTTGGAAAATTTTCCCATGGACAGAATCAAAGTCCTTGGGTGTACGTGTATCGATGTGAACTAGGCCATTATAATGAATGTACGCTCGCGAATAATAAAATTTAATGCAAATGGAATTACTTAAGTATCATTTGCAAGTTAAAAGTAGCACATTTAAAACGCACAAGAAGGGAGAGAAAGAGAGAGAGGAAGAGAGAGGGGGGGCATTCGAACAAGTTTGAGCATGTTTATTCGCGCCCCATCCCGTATGTCAATCAGCTTATTGTTTCCATGATACGACAATTCAATTAAAATTTATTCTCTATCCCTCGAAGTTGTTTTACATTTTACAACATTTACACTATTTATATTTACTGACTTGATTGATAAACGCGGAACGAACCGATCGATCGATTTTATTAATTACTATTAATCACTAGTAATCACTACAATCATTCGACACATTAAAATTACTCAAAGAAACACTTGTTTACGTTATGATCACACAACACGTGTTCACTCGATATCAAAAAGTCGACTGGATGTGTTACTGGTTATGTTGTTATAACAGTGTCGAATAATTGGTTAAAGCCATAAGTCAAAACGCGGCAATTCAAAATGAAAATATTGATTAATACAATTTACATTATTATAATTTTTTTTTTTAATGTTGTAAATGCATGTTTATCATTATTCGTTAAAAATTATATGATCCATAAATGACTTTATCAAAATAATTATTATTTATTTAAAATATTTAAGAATTGATTTTATCAAAATCAATTTTTTCTTGTGCGTTTTAAATGTGTTAGTTTTAACTTGCAAATGATATTTAAGTAATCCTATTTGCATTAAATTTTATTATTCGCAGGCGCACATTCTTTTTAATGGCCTTGTTTACATCAAATACTTAATACGCGTAATATTTAGTAACTTTCTATTCAATTGTCTTAATTTCAGTAATAAATTTAATAAATAGTATATTAAGCTGTTACAATATGAATTAAGATAATTAATAAAATATAAAATATATATATATATCACGTATACATTTACACGCATCGTCAAAATTAAAACAATTTAATAGAAAGTTAGTATGCGTGTCAAGTGTTTGGTATAGACCTAGTTTACACCGAGCACTTAATACGCGTACTAACTCGTAATTTTCTATTAAATTATCTTACTTTCGATGATACGTACGTGTATATTGTGACGTGGCAGTTTTATCTGCCTCGCCACTTCGTTTTCCGCCTGAGCATAGCGCAAGGAGGCGCGTAAGACCGGGTCGGGCACTCAGCGAGAGAGCGAAATCTCCGGCGGGACTGCGGCGCGTATTGATTTCATTTATTTATTCGCGGCTTATTTCATGTATCCGCGGGCACCTCGACAAGCGTCGCCTAAGGACCAGCAGCAGCGAGGAGGATGGGCAGCAGCAGGACAAGGAGAAGGCGATCGTCCAGGGCCGGCGCACGGAAAACCGACGGCGGAGAGAAGGACGAGACTCGACGTGGTGACAGATATGCGCCACGCAAAAGAGGCTCGCAATTGGCGCAGCCGAGGGACAGGCCAGGGCGGACGAACGGCCAGGACAAGGGCCGTCGAATGCCGGCTGTCCGTCGAGAAGGGTAGCGGCGAAGAATCGTCGCGGGAAATCTCTGCTGCTGTCGTCCGCGAGGACGACGAGAGCGACGAGGATATCGGATGCCGACGGGGACCGCACGACACCTGCGGAGACCCGACACTGCGCTGCCGTGACATCACGGCTGGATAAGGGCGGCCGCTGATAGGCCGCGCCGCTAGGCGCAAGGATATCGCGCACCCTGTAGGAGGGGTAGCGCTCATCGATCGCGTATCGAGCGCGATCCTCTCGGCTTTTGCGTGCGACCCGGCGAACTGAGCGCGTGCGGGACAAATCCGAGCGAGGGTTATCGGCGAGCGAGCTACCGGATTTTGGCTATCGGAACTGTGCCCGGCCTGGCGATCCCTGCGGAGACGTCCACGGGACCAACGGAGGACAGGATCGTCGTCGAGGTGACCCTCTAGAGACGGTGTAAAGCCACGAGCTGCCGGTGCCGGCTGACTCGCGCTCTGAGGTGGAGCCATTGGGTTAGTGTGCAGGTGCGTCCGCCGCGTGGCGATAGAACGCACCTTTTTAGTGTTTGGTCGGCTCTCCACCTCAAGCGTGAGACCTTGTCGAGGCACCCAGCTGTCGGCTGCCGCGTGTACGTTGGCTGTCCCGCCGTAGAAGCTCGCGGACGACCGGCTTCCCGGGAAGCCGCAAAGCCCTCGCGCACGTGCGCGAGTCGTGTTACGGCCGTGATCACACGACCGCCCGCGTTATCGGTGCGTTGTCGTGTCGCGCGTCTTCGAGAGAATTGTGCATCGTGACCGCGACGACGGCATTGCCGTCACCGGGTATCTTTGGTTGTATTGCTGTTGAGTTAATTACTGTCCGTTAGCGAAAGTTCGACGAGTGTGTTCTCGCCGCGCTGTTCCGAGCGCGCGTGATTGGCGGTCTCGTTCCGCGCGGGACCAACCGCCGTTGTTCGCGCCGCTAGCGTAAGCATTGTAGTATTTAAGAAAATTTTCGCGTTCCGCTTATTCGTTCCGTCAGCTCTCTTTATCTTTTCCGTTCTTTGCTTGCTTCGACTGACAATTTCTTCGTGTTTGGCTCTACTCTGTCTCTGTCATATGCTACAATACATGTTATTTCTGTCTGTTATATCGGCCTGATCTTGCTTGATTTCTCGCCTACCCGTCTCCTCCAGTAAGAGAGCCGCTTCGTCCCTGTCTCCGCTACCCCGCCCCTCTACCGGTTAGAGGAGCTAGCTGGCCGCGTGCGAGCGACGATTTCGTGTTTCGTTCTGAGAAGCTATCGCGTGGTGTGCATCCGCGTCTAGCGTTAAATAGTGTACCCGGCGACGCGACCGGTATAATCGCGTCTGGCGCCCAAATTCGCGATTGGTGGTATCTATTGGTTATATCGTCGCTCACGCGTGACTCGCGCGTAATTCCGGTGTTTGATCGCGTATTCCGCCGCTGCTCTCCGGCGTGGGATAAAAATACGTGACAAAATTTGTTACGTGTTGTTTGGTTTCTTAATCATGACGATAGGCGTCGACCATGCGCTATTCGAGGGCTCGATAATACCGGACTCAAGCATCGAATCGATCTCCGCAGGGATCGCCAGGCCGGGCACAGTTCCGATAGCCAAAATCCGGTAGCTCGCTCGCCGATAACCCTCGCTCGGATTCGTCCCGCACGCGCTCAGTTCGCCGGGTCGCACGCAAAAGCCGAGAGGATCGCGTTCGATGCGCGATCGATGAGCGCTACCCCTCCCACAGGGTGCGCGATATCCTTGCGCCTAGCGGCGCGGCCTATCAGCGGCCGCCCTTATCTAGCCGTGACGTCACGGCAGCGCAGTGTCGGGTCTCCGCAGGTGTCGTGCGGTCCCCGTCGGCATCCGATATCCTCGACGCTCTCGTCGTCCTCGCGGACGACAACAGCAGAGATTTCCCGCGACGATTCTTCGCCGCTACCCTTCTCGACGGACAGCCGGCATTCGACGGCCCTTGTCCTGGCCGTTCGTCCGCCCTGGCCTGTCCCTCGGCTGCGCCAATTGCGAGCCTCTTTTGCGTGGCGCATATCTGTCACCACGTCGAGTCTCGTCCTTCTCTCCGCCGTCGGTTTTCCGTGCGCCGGCCCTGGACGATCGCCTTCTCCTTGTCCTGCTGCTGCCCATCCTCCTCGCTGCTGCTGGTCCTTAGGCGACGCTTGTCGAGGTGCCCGCGGATACATGAAATAAGCCGCGAATAAATAAATGAAATCAATACGCGCCGCAGTCCCGCCGGAGATTTCGCTCTCTCGCTGAGTGCCCGACCCGGTCTTACGCGCCTCCTTGCGCTATGCTCAGGCGGAGGACGAAGTGGCGAGGCAGATAAAACTGCCACGTCACAATATATGATACATATATTTAATTATCTTGATTTATATTGTACCAGCTTAATATACTATTCTTTAAATTTATTGCCGAAATTAAGATAGTTTACTAAAAATTACTAGTTAGTACGTGTATCAAGTGCTCGGTGTAAACTAGGCCATAAACTAGATCAATACTGTTGCGGTCATATATCGCACTTGTGATCGTAAACTTGAAGATTTCACGGTCATTCCGATATTTAACGACTGGATGGGAGAGATCGATATTTGAAAAATTAAGTATAGCATAATTAAAGTGAAAGAAAGAGAAAGAGAGAAAGTTTAAATTGGAATGTGTTGTCCGTGTACTGTTGTCAGTCATTTGAGCGCAGCAGGCGCCTTAAGATGCAATTTCACGCAGCGAGTAAAAGCTGGCGTTTTACCTTCACTCAATCACAACGCAAAGCAGCGTTAAAAAGCTAAACGCTATCGCCTCTATCCTTTTCATGTAGCGAATAAAAGCTGGCGTTTTACCCTTACTCTACCCAACTCCACCGCAACGCAAAGCAGCGTTAAAAGCGGCAATTGCTAAGTACAATCTGACAAAAATGGAGTTGGAATATTATAATCAATATATCAAGTATGTAAAATATTATAAACACACAGTGGCGGTTATAGCTGAAATTAGAAGACGACGTATAGCTGCTGCAATTGCTGCAATGTATTTGTTAAAAAAAGAAAAAAAATAGATATAAAAAGAAAGTTTTGGGTAGCTCCGATTTTTGTAAATCGTAATGAGCACAGTTTTTTCTTTGCATCGGGCCGAAATTGTTACTAATGTATTTACCGCTTTTAGGATAAAAATAATATAAATTTTTATCTATGTAACATTCATTATATCCCTCCATACAAGAGTGCCGATATATTTCTTCACTTTCTTGTATGGTACAAACAATTGTTTTGCACACACCACAAATATATGAGGGTATAACAGAATTTCCTACAATATAAAAAACACAGTTATTAACAAAATATAACAAATAAAGCTAACATAAATAAATAAAAAACAAAAAGCAACCTAGCCTAAAAGTATGCTTACTATATGTATATAACATATAGTAACTTTGTTTGTATTTTCGGGTGATGTCGATTGATTTAACCTTTTAGTCATAATTTTTTTCTTATATATTCACTTTTGGAAGGTAATTAATTTGGAATGTAATATTTAAATTTCAGCGTCGTTTTGCTAAAAGTTGGACTGTGTCGAACTTTGAGCGTTTATTCTCTGAATTTGCCAAATTGATGAAAATTATGGAGAAGGGGTAAACGCCAGCGTTTAGTCGCTAAAAGTTAGACTGTGTCGAACTTTGAGCGTTTATTCGCTGGATTCGCCAAATTGATGGAGAGAGGGTAAAACGCCAGCTTTTATTTGCTGCGTGAACTTGCGCCTTTACGGAAACACCCGCATGTAACAGTGAATCGCACCGCCCCTGTCTACCACTTATATTCAACCGTCATACGCTAACTATTTCTTTTTATAACTTAAAAACTAAGCTCCGGACAAATTTCTGTTAAAAGAAAAATCGTCTCAAAATTCGAATACGAATATGCCTGTAACGGGACCAATATGTTATTCCAAATCACTCTGTGTACAGGGTGTCACAAAATATTTGTTCATGCTCTCGTGGGTTGATAGAGCAAGTAAAACTGAGAAGAAAAGTCCTTTACTATTTTTCAAAAATCGCAATAGTTACTGAGATAAAAATTAATATAGTCGTCAAATGAGCACACATTTTTTCTATCCACTGCACGCGAGGACCGCCCATCGTTCACCAAACCATAGGCAGCAGCGGTAGACGGCGCGGTGAGAAGGGAGAAACAGCAATGGTTGTCTTACCCGCCTCATAGAGTCTCTAGAAGTAGAGAGTCTGGACATCTGCCTCTAAAATGTCGGTGATAAATATGTCAGTGTACGTGAGCTTTATGTGTGTGTATGTTTATCATTGTGTGCACTTAAACGTGTTGTATGCTGTTATCGCATTGGCTAAAGAAGATTAAACAGGGATCCGTATTGGTGCTGCCATTTTAGGTGCACAATCACGTGCATCCAATCACATGGAACCCCGAGATGTCCAGACTCTCTACTTCTAGGGACTCTACCGCCTCACTGCTCTGCCTGCCGCAGCTGCTTATGGTTTGACGACGGGCAGTCCCCGCGTGCGGTGGATAAGAAAAATACGTGCTCATTTGAAAACTATATTAATTTTTATCTCGGTAACTATTGCGAATTTTGAAAAATAGTGAAGGACTTTTTTTCTCAGTTTTACTTACTCTATCAACCCACGAGAGCATAAACAAATATTTAGTGACAGCCTATATAGGCCTAGTTTACACCGAGTACTTAATACACGTACTAATTAGTAATTTTCTATTAAATTATCTTAATTTCGGCAATAAATTTAAAGAATAGTATACTAAACTGGTACAATATAAATCGAGATAATTAAATATATTGTTGTACCCTGTACAACTACGATAATTATACGCATAGCAACAGGAAATCAAGATTCCTATTGCTATGCATACGCGTAGCGGACTCGAATTCCGCATACGCTAGAAATATCGAAAAGACGCTGATGGTCTGTCGGGCTTCCGGCCCGCAACACCATCGCGCTGCGCCAGCTAATGCTGAGTCGCTTTCCGGTATTCGGATTTCGGCTAAGCGTGGGAGCTGCATACCGCAAGGAACACGATTGGCCGAACCAAACGACGAATTTCCGTATAAATATCGCGACAAAATCGGAAAGCGACGGAAGAGTTTGACAAACAGCTGTCCGGTGTGTTACTCGCCGTGCGTGACTTACACGTCGAGCTTGTAACACAATCCGGAGATAACAGCCGACCTATATATACCGGGCCGTCCGGGAAGAACAAGAAAACGAGCGACATACATAATCATACTACAAGTGTAACGAAGGCAATACTGAAGAAAATACATTATCTTAACGTTGGAACGAGCTAGTGTTGTATCTTTGATCACCGAGCGGCCCTTCCTACGAGTCCTAACTCCTAAGGCGCTGAAAAGATCCCGATATACCTACCGACGTCCCTGGAGCCATCACCGGGGCACAACAATATGTATCATGTATACACGCATCGTCGAAAGTAAGATAATTTAATAGAAAGTTACCAGTTAGTACGCGTATCAAGTGCTCGGTGTAAACTAGGTCATTTACATCCTTATCCGTAAGGTTATGCACTACTTGAACAAAGTTTTCGATCTTTGGAATTTTCCGCGGATCTTTTTTTAATAATAAATCATCTTTATCACTACTGGATGATGATAAAGACTAACCTGATACCGTCTCTCGCAGTTTGTGCTGAATTCTTGCACTATAGTATAAAAATTCGGCACTCGATTTCCCAGTAAAACAGCGCGCACCGAAATGGCCAATGAAACACATTGTCCACGGCGAGTGCGCACTCAGGCTGCGTTCCGATATACACTGCAAGTACTGAAAATCTATAGTTCATGTTACGTATACTACAGATTTTCAGTACTGGCAGTGAATTTCGGAACGCAGCCTCAATCTGCACTGGTTCTTCCAGTGAAAAACGCTAGTTACTATAAAAAAACTTGAAATTACAGAGTAAGCAAAAATATAATTGTACTATTTTTCAACTTTTATAGCGTTTTCGAATGCAGTGGGTTTTAACCTAGGTTCGACGCCATTTGCCGAAATTGTCTAATTAGAACGTCTAATCGTCCATTCTAATTGGACGATTCCGGCAAATGGCGTCGAACCTGAGTTAAAACTATAGACATAGGATCTATAGATCGACCATTCGAGGAGTGGGGGCGTGAAAAACTAAAAAGAGATAGCAAGCTTTGGATCACTATTCTGTCTTTGTCTAATGACGCGCGTGGGGAATCTTCACTTATGTTTTACAAGTGAGGACTCCAGCTAACCTAAGTAAAGTCGTATAACCTAAGTAAAAAATAACATTAAAGTCAGCACAATGAGTCAAAATTGTTGCGTGTGCCACAATGAACAATATAAAACTGATGAGCCTATTATTTTTCATCAGTATGTAATTATTATATATCCATCGTAATGTTCAAATTCACGCAATACATGTGTTTTCAGTTTTCCATCAGATCCAGATACACGAAAAAAGTGGTTAGAAATCATAAAACGAGACGATAATAAAAAGCGTTTTGTATGCAGTCAATATTTTAAACCTGAAGATTATCGAATGCTATGCAATCGAAGGCAACTTTTGAGAAAAGATACTGTTCCAAATATAAATATTCGTCAATTAGATGCAAAAGTTCAGTTTATTAAAAATAAAAAACAGTAAGTTTAAAACTACACCAATTTTGAAGAAGCAATATCAAGATGAGATAAAATAAACTTTTTTAAATCATCACTATCTTGAGATCCACTGAAAAGAATTTCACAAATTTTGCATGTATTGAGAATTTATTTTTTAATATTTTGATTGACAAAGTTTTTTTCATTCTCTTCATTGGTTTTGCAGATATTGATAATTAGAATGATCCATTTTATCCTATCTTATATGCTAAGTTAATTTTATATTAGTGATTATAAGAACTTGGTTAACCATGGCATTATTTAGAAATTGTGAACAATTTCCAATGGAATGTCACAAGGATATGGATGATAATATAGAGGACAATAATATTGAGAATGTGCCAAGAGAATTTGCAACATCTATGCTAACAGCTTAAAACGGTAATAACACTCGTGGACAATGATTTGTCTCTAGATCTAGCAAAGTAAATTCTAAAGATATCTACCTTATTTCATTTACAAGAATCATATAATATCCAAATATTATTTTCTAGGACAAATGACTCTTGCGCTTTATCTACAACACCAACAAAAAGACATTGCACTTTACAGGAGTTTGGACTTTTTAGAAGAGAAGATTTTACAGATAAAATTGTATGGAATCGATTTGTGGCAGCATGCAAAGGCTTAAGAAAAGAAAATATGCTTTTGCAATATAAAAATAAGCGTCTTCTTAAACAAATTCAAACAACGAAAGATATTATTCAGGATTTAAAAAAAAGAACTTAATAACTTAAACTCTGATACAGATTTTGTATCAGAGATGTTGAGCGTAAGTTAAGAAAACGATGGTCCACATTCTGATCTTTTTATCGCTAAGAGTTATATAAAAATAAAAAGAAAGTTCAAGTGACTAATGCCTATTTCTATCTATGTAGATTAACTTTGATCACAGTTTAACTTACTCTATCTTTTTCCAATTCTTACAATTAGAACTGAAGAAAGATAAAGAATAAGTTAAACTGAGATTAAAGTTAATCTATATTGGTGAAAATAGGCATAAGTGTTAATCAATAAAGTTAGGATAAATATTATAGTAAATTTTTGTAAAGTATTATAGTACATTTTTGTAATTTTCATTTCATGTCAAAAATGATAAGTCCCCTAAATATAAATCAATAAGTTTTGAGATCTACACAGCACTATTTGCTGTATCATTCTTTTCTTAAGAAATAATGTATAATATTAATCATTATAATTCCTTCCTGGTGCATTAATTCTCATGAATATTTAAATTGATTATTATATTATATATACATTATAATTATAGTATTAATTGTTATATATATATATTAGATATATATATTAGATATACAGTTCGATAATGGTTGTCCCCACGTTTTACCATAGGAGTACGCATTTGTAATTTCTAATATAATAATATGTTAGAAATACATATCCGTCGGTAAATTATGCTCCTATGGTAAAACGTATGATAATGGGTACAACCATTATCGAACACCCTGTAGATTATTATTATGTACACATTATATACAGCAGATTATTATTATATACAGTATCATTTATTTTTATATAATTTTTCTAATAGACGGTATCATTAATATTATAGGATTATATTGTCAATAAATATACAAATCCATGATCTTAATTTGAAATTTTTTCACATTTCCACAGAAAATAAATTCCTCTATAACTGAATAGTTAATGGGCAAACTTCTACATCAAAAGAAGGGTCAATTTCCAAACAAACTAAAACAATTTGCCTGCACATTGCATTTTTACTTACCAACAGCCTATAATTACGTAAAGAAAACATTAATGAATCTTCTTCCGCATCAGAACACAATTCGAAAGTGGTTAAGTGCAGTTAATAATGAACTGGGAATTTCAATTGGTACGATAAAGCATGTGTCTGAATTATGTAAAAATGCCGAAGCTGAAAGTAAAAAATTATATTTTTCTTTAACATGCAATGAAATGGCAATTAAAAAACTGATAGAGTTTGATGGAAAAAAATTACAGGGATATGGTGATATTGGAGATAATAGCAATGACTGTAATAACAATACAGAACCTACAAATGTCTTGTATTCATGTTAGTAGACATCAATTCATATTTTAAAATTGTGGTCGCTTATTACTTTATCCATACATTATCGGGCAAAGAAAAAAGTAATATTTTAAGTAACATATTGCACGTTGCAAATTTTTATGGAATTCCATTTCGTAATGTTACTTTTGATGGGGCAGCTACAAATATTTCTATGGTGGAACAACTTGGAGCAAAAATTTCAACTTCTCCAGATGAGTTAATAACTCATTTTAAACATCCTGTAACAAAAGAGCCCATAACAGTTATGTTGGATGCAGCTCATATGCTGAAATTAGTAAGAAACACTTTGGCTGCAACATTATTTTATAAATAGGAACGAGAACTCAATTGCTTAAAAGTACTTCACGTTACTTGTGGAAAAACAAGAAGATGAAGGGCTTCATTTAGCAAATAAATTCGTCGCAATCACATTCATTTTCACTATGAAAAAATGAAAGTTCAACTAGCTGCTCAGGTCTTCAGTTGTAGCGTTGCAAACGCTCTAAAGACCTGTGAAAAAGATTTGAAATTAATACAATTTCAAAGTGCAACACCGGCAGAGTTTTGTCAGATAATAAATGATGTATTCGATCTGCTTAACTCAAGAAAGTGTCTGACAAAAAATCATACCCAACGAGCAATTTCTGTAGAACATTTGCAAGACATAAAAGTGAAAACGGAAAGTTTTATTGAATACATTGCAAAATTAAAAATAGATACATCACCAATAATTCAGACCAGAAATAAAACAGGTTTTCTAGGATTAATAGTATGTTTAAAAAACGTGATCTTTTTGGCTGAATCTTTGTTTTTAGAAAATTACATGATCTTTTTACTAACATATAAAATGTCTCAAAACCATTTAGAAACATTTTTTTCTTGTATAAGACGTTTTGGTGGATGTAACAACAATCCAACAAGTAGACAGTTCAAAGCAGCTTTAAAAAACCTCCATACTCATGTCAATGTTAATATTATCTTCAATGAAAATTGTACACCTAAAGATGATACTGTCCTTCTCAAAGTTACTACAGACTACACTGATAAGGAAAATAACTGGATGGAAGATTTCATTTGGGATGTGGAACATGATTATACAGTCCAGTTATCAATTACGTTCAGTGAGTATCAGCAGATGTTCTTGCATATATTGCAGGATTAGTTGCTAAACAGACAGAAAAAAAATTAAGTTGTCACTCGTGCATTGAATGCTTGAAGCAAACACAGACACCATCCAAATTGCAAACAAGAAAAGCCTGTGGCAAATTATTTAATGCATCCAACAATGTAGTAAAAATTTGTAAAGTAGCAGAAAATGTAATACGAATGAATGAAAATATTTTGACGTCTACAAACGTAATAAAGAAACTAATAAATTTAACATTAATAAAACTAAAAATAAATGATTTATTTACTGAAAAGAAACATGCTCTTAATCAAGCTCTATTGATGGATAGAAATCAATTGATTCGTATTCTCTTAGAAAAGTTTTTCACTTTTCGTATACATCATTATGCTGGTTCTAAGAATAACAAAATTAGACGAATAAGATCTAAATTCACAAAACTCATTTTATTTAAAAATCAATAACATATATTATATATAAAGATATATATAAAAATCAGCAGAGTAAATTTTTTTATTACTGTTATGCCAGGTGCTTTAAACGTTTATTCAATACTTTATTGTTTAAATTTTAATATACAATTTTATATTATATATAATTCTATATTTTCGCACTTTTTCCCATGCTTTTCAATTCCCTTTTATTCTTTTTTCACATTTACTTACATTTCCCTTTTCTCTTTCCCTAACCTTACCGAGAGTTTCGTGACCTTTACTTTTAGAACATATAGACATGGAAGGAAAATGCCTATTGTTTTCGAAAGAAAAATATGTCCAGAGAAAGTAAGAAAAAAAATCATAGTTGCCTCTCTCTCTTGTGAGTAACTGCTGAACAGTGCGCATGTGTGGCTTATGTTTGCTTGCCCGGTTTTATCCATAAAAATAGATTAGGATTCTTTAAGGTTCCAAAGTGGTTAAACGTACTCTTTCGCGAGTTGTCAAAAGTTAAACAATAGGCTTATATTGCATTTTATGTGGTAAAAAAGACAAAAGTATCTACATATATAATAGCTACATCTACAAATACGATGCTTGTTGCGTCAAATTGGCGCGCATGCGCATTTTCGAGCAGTTACTCACAAGAGAGAGGCAACTATGATTTTTTTTCTCACTTTTTCCGGATACATTTTAGTCTGCTATTCTGCTTCCATGTTTATATGTTCTAAGCCTTTACTGTAACCTCAAGCGCGTCATTAGACAAAGACAGAATAGTGGTCCAAAGCAGGCTATCTCTTTCTAGTTTTTTACGCGAGAACTCTACCCCCACTCCTCGAATGCTCAGTCTATAGATCCTATGTCTATGGTTAAAACCCACTGCACTCAAAACGCTATCATTGTTAGTGCACATATTTTCATTCTCTCTCTGTCTCTCTCTGTCTCTCTCTCTCTGTCTCTCTCTGTCTCTCTCTCTCTCTCTCTCTCTCTCTCTCTCTCTCTCTCTCACATAATCAAATATTATTTATTTATTCCTTTTTGATTTATTTCCTTTCAAGTGCAAACATTTGTGGGGATCTTAAACTATGCAAACAAACCTAATTAGCTTCGTTCTCATAAACTTTTTTTTGTTGAACAGTATTCAATGGTTATTCTTTATACATATATTCACAAAAAATCCGTAACATAGTAAAGTCGTCTCATTTCAACTTACGCGACAAAATTCATTGTGTATTCCTTAGTCCAACTACCATCGAAAACAATCAGTGCTTCTACTTGTGGATAGTGTTTTCTCCTTCGACAAAGTAATTCTGTCAAAAGATGGTCGTTTGTGTAAATTGAAAATTTAGCAACCGCGCGATCAACTAATCGTTTAAGAGCCTCTGGAGATTTGAATACAACATCATTCTGATAAGCCAAAAGATGAGCTGCGGCGTAGGTCTATTAGAGTGATATATAATAATAATAATAAATCGAGTTTAAATTTTGACTTATTTGATACATATTATATCTACAATACATCCTGGTAAACAAAAATTGAACCGTAAATCGAATATAAGAGTGATAGAAGCGTAAAGCTACTAAAAAGCGTAAACTAGAACAAAACGTAAAAAAAACATTTAGCTTTTAAAGATGTACCTATCACATTTTATTTAAAGCGTTGGTTCCTCGAAAGTTTATTCCCCCCTCCCCTTTGTCCAAAGAATTAAGAAAGAAGTGCTCAAGACTCAAGGTGAAGAGTGAGAACGGGCCACTCAAAGACGAAGATACGCAGCTCAGAAACCCCTTTGCAGCAGCTTGGGAAGAGCAAGAAATCGTGAAAGTCTTTTGCAAGGTATCTGGGTTGTCGGGACGACAACTTCCAAAAGAGGGGCAATGTTAAGCCAGTGTCCACTATCCAAATAACAATTCGTCAGTTCAGTAAGCAAGAAACATTAAATAAACGTTTTGAAACATTGATTTTTTGTGACTTTTATCGACGTTCTTATAATATTATGTACACGTTTTTAAAACATTATTTAATAATGTGACATTATTTAATAATTCCTAATGTTTAAAAAACGTTTCAATAATGTTGTTCCAAATATTTTTTCAACGTTTTTATGTAAGGTTATAAAAATGTTTTTAAAACATTATCTAAATAATGTGATATTTCCAAATGTTTAAGAAACGTTTTAAAAATATTGTTCCAAATGTTTTTTCAACGTTCTTATATAATATTTCATTAAATGTTTTTGAATCGTTGCTTTGCAATAAAATTGTATAACCATGCATAACTATCAATAAAATCGCGGTCGATTGCTTTTAATAACGTTGGATAAATGCATGCGATAGTAAAGTGTGTGTTTCTTTGAACGGATTTCAGTTGCCGAAAAACTGTTCAACAGTGTTCAATAGTAAAAAATTAAGAAATTTATTAATAAAATCAGTTGACCATTTATTATCATCGGGTAAACACATGTGATAATATAAAATACATTATGTTTCATTTTTTCTACATATATTTACCTAATTTATAGTTATACACACGTATTAGTATAAAGTGTTTACAGATCATCACAAAGGATCCAGTTCGCAGCAGTCGCAGAAGTGAAGCAACGTTCACCGCGGTCACGACTTGGATGGGTGGCCACTTAGAAATTTCCAAGAGAAATTCCCGAGAATTTTTTTTGCAAAAAATATTTTTAAAATGCTACAAAAATAATGTTTTGCATTGGAATTATATGGTGTAACCACATTAATATTTACATTTCAGAAATATTTACATTGATATTTACATTAAATATTGTTGAGATGTTGATACAATGTTAGTGTGTTGTATGGGTAATGTTACATAATAAACGTTACCAAATGTTAAAAGAACGTTAGCGAAATGATAATTATAATTGTTACTTCAACGTTATAGAAACCTCTAAATCAATATCAAAGTTTGTTTATAGTGATGTTCATTACAACGTTAAATACAACATATTTGAAAACGTTACATATTATTAAATAACGTTGTAATAACATCGCAGAAATGTTTGTTTGCTTACTGCAGTTATTCTCACGACTGTGATCATCACGCTGTGCGTGCAAAAGTGCATTGCAGTGCCCTCACAATGTGATGAGCGCACGCGTAAAAGGTCGCATGGTGCGCCCTGGCGGGGCTCCCCCCGGCGGAGTACACGGCCGACGCCCAGGCATGGAGTTATGCCAGGGCGAAGGCCGTCCGCCTCAAGGGGGGAGTGGTAACCCCCAGGGTCGCCGCGTTGCTGAGCGAGAGGGCCCGTCGGCGGGTGATGAGAGCGTGGAAGAGAAATCTCATCGAAAACCCGCCGGCGGCCGGATCTCGGATCCTGGAGGCCGTCCTACCGCACCTGGACGAATGGGTGGGCCGCCCGTTTGGCGGCCTGTCTTACAGGACGACACAGGTGCTCACCGGGCATGGTTGCTTCGGTGAGTACCTGTGCAGGATTAAGAAGGAACCAACGGGATGCGCACGATTGGACACCGTACGATTGGACACCACCACTCACAGCGGCCGATGCCTAGAGTTTTTCCGTTGGTTTGGTTAGATAAGTCAAGATGATTGGTTGGTGTCCAATCGTGCTGTGTCCAAAAGAGTGTCACCCGAACCAACGACACGGTGCCATCACTGTAGTGCCGCCCGGGACTCCGCGCAGCACACGCTGGTAGACTGCCCAGCGTGGGAAGAGCTGCGCGGAGTCCTGAGGGCGGAAATAGGTAATGACCTCTCCCTGCCGGCCATCATTAGCCAAATGGTCGGCAGGGAGAGTGCCTGGAAAGCGGTCTCCTCCTTCTGCGAACAAGTAATGCTGCAGAAGGAGGAGGCCGAGAAGGTGAGAGAGAGGCGGCCGGGGGGACGAATGCCCCCCGGCAACGCAAATAGTGGCAGGGACGGCAGGGACGAGGACCATGACCCAACTTGGCTCCCGCCCCGGCCGCCCAGACGAAGAAGAACTGCCCCCCGTCCTCCGGGCTCTAGTGGCCCTGCTGTACGGAGGCGGAGGGGCAGAAGAGCCGTGGCGGTTGTCTCCTCCCTCCCCACTATCGCGGAGGAGAGGGAGGATGAAAACCGCTGCAGCAATGTAGAGAGGGGGCAACCCTCCTCTCCAGCGGCTGTCGGCCCCGCTTTCGGGACGAGCAGCCGCGGAAGGAGGGTTCCCCGCAACAGTGAGCCCGGCGAGGCAGACCCGACCTGACGGTCCGGGGGGAGCGATTAATGCGTGACACAATGCTCCACCGCTCCCCCCCCCAGTGCATCGCCGGGGTGGTGGAAGAAGGATTAACCCCCTCTCCACCACGTAGTAGAAGGTGCCCGCGCCTCCTCAAGAGGCGCGATGGGGCCCGGGAAATTCGGCGGGGGCCGGATCCCCGGGCTTTCCCCTCGCAACACCATGGGGAAGAGGCGGGGGAGGGCTGGTGTCCCTCTCCCCCGACCTGAGGCCGGCTTGGCCTCACGGCCCTGCCGGAGGACCCTCAACAGGGTATCCCTGGCGTGCTGAGTCGGCCTCGGCCGACTTGGTCCGGGGGGCTCCGGAAGTATGCTGCACGCGTTCCCGGAGCCCCCCAGCAAGGACCAAAGTTGGACACCCGGAGGGGTTTTAGTGGGTATGCCCCCACCGTCACGTTGACGGCGGGGGAGAGCCCCACATAACCGCCAGGCTTCCCCCGGGGCCTGGGGTATGCGGTAACGCATTTCCCCTCCGTGAACAAAAAAAAAAAGTCGCATGGTGCAATCACGTGTGATGGAAATATTTCACAGCATGAGGATAACGTGATAATTCCGCTTTGCTCACGTATCACGCTGCTTTCACGATGTGATGGGAGTACACTGTGGTCAATTGCAACGTGATCAAACAAGTCCCTCCCGTATATTATATTAAATTAACAAATTTACAAAATAGTATATGAACTTCCAATTATTGCGCATTTTTTTCAAGTACTTTTTATGCTTTTAATACTTTTAATGCTAATTTATTAAAGATATTGTAAATAATAATATTATTAATCTTTAATTGTAAATCATAAAAATAGAATAAAAACATTGATATATTATATAATATAATACATTAAAAGTATCCCAATCAGCACACAATATTTTTAAATGTTTTCTTAATATTTATTTAATATTAATTTTTCATTGTACAATTTATTATAACAAAAATATTTATTAAACATTTATTAAATATTTATTTAACATTAATTAAATATTGAAAATAATGATTTAGAGAAAATATTTATTTAATATTTATTTAACGTTTATTTAACATTAATTTGGTGGCAGAGGATGAAGCAGAGATGAAAGGGTTAATAAAAACATTAGAAGGATATGTAGAACAGAAAAGATTAGAGATAAATGTGGAGAAAAACAAAAGTGATGAGGTGTAGAAGAGGGGGTGGGAGACAGAAAAAGATAATATGGACATGGAAAGGAAATGAAATAGAGGAAGTGAAAAGGTATAAATATCTGGGATATATGATGATGGCAAATAGGGGACACAAAGAGCATATAGAGGAGAAAGTCAAAAAAGGAGCGGTAGTGATGAGAGAGGTATGGGGAATAGGAAAGAGGAAATTTGGAAAGGACTGGGCTAGAAGAATGTAGTTATTTGATAGGTTGGTGTGGACGGTGGTTAGCAATGGTGCAAAAATTTAGGGGTAGAAAGAAAGGGAAGGGATAGAGAGGATACAGGACAGGTATTTGAAATGGGTAATAGGGGTGGGAAGGTACACACCGGGGTACATGGTAAGGGAGGAGATGCAGAGGGAAAAATTAAGGGGAAAGGCAGGAATGAGGGCATGGAGTTATGAAAAGAAACTGGGAGAAGAAGGAGGGGTGGAGTTGGCAAGATTATGTTGGGAGGAGGTAAGAGGTAGAGCAAAGGAGGGAAAGGTGATGGGAAAATGAGAGGAAGAAAGAAAAGGTTTCTATGAAGAAAAGGTTTCTATGAAGAAAAGAGCTGGAATATCAAGGAGATAGAAAAGTTGAGAGAAGAGGGAGGGTTAAGGGGGGAAGAGGTGGTAGCAAGAGAGAGAAGGCGGCAGGAAGAGGAAAGATGGGAAAGAATTAGGAGGTCGAGGTTCAACAGATGGTATAACAGAGTGAAGGGGAAGAGAGTGCCGGAGTACTTGAAGAGGGATTGGAAGGAAGAAAGATGGAAAAGGATTGCGAGGTTTAAATTAGGAGACGGAATGAGAGGAGGTAGATACTGGGAAGAGAAAGAGGAAAGAAAGTGTAGGATATGTGGATGGGGAAAGGAAACGTGGGAACATATACGGAAGGAATGCACGGATTAGGGGACGAAAAAGGGATGGCAGAAGATGGTAGAAGAGATTTTAGGTAAGAGGGGGGAGGGAGAGGTTTGGATGAAGAAACTGGAGGAGATGAGGGAGGGAGGAGGGTGGCTGAGTATGAATGAGAGTGTGGAAGGAAGAGAGGAAAATGCGGCGGAGGTCCAAAGAATGAGTGTGGAGGTATGAATGGATGGTGATCTTCCTCTCTCTTTCGTGCGTTGTAAAGGATGCGAGAAATAAAATGTTGAAACTATGTAAGCAGAGCGGAGGTCCACAGTGTACTCTGCAAGGAATAAAGTATCTTTATATATATATATATATATACCGGGTGTCCCAGACCACCCGTCCCACCCGATTTTTTCGTAAACGCGACATTTTAAAGAAAAATGTTTCAGACAAAAGTTGTAGGGTTTTAAAAGATCTATTTAATGATTTTATCAGTTTGACCTTGGATGGCGTCGCCAAGGTCAGATCAAAATAACATTAACTTTTTTAAATAGAACACCTCATTTTTGGTTCCAGAATCTAATAGCTGGTGTCAAGACCTTTCCAAAACACTATAAGAAAGTTTATTTTTGTTGAGTACTTTCCGAGTTGTGAGGCTTGAAAGTTACGGTGTACTGTAACCTTCAAGCGTCATAACTCGGAAAGTCCTTAACCAAAATAAACTTATTTATAGTGTTTTGGAAAGCTCTCGAAATCGACTACAAGAAAATGCAATGAAAAATATAAGCAGAGGACACCGACTTCGCCCATGGTATCACGTCGAATAATGCTTTCTCTCTCGACCCAGCGTCGAGCGAGGAGGATGCACTATCGTAAAGCCCCCCACCACTTTCCGCCCGCACCCCGATCGTCGCCGCGCAGCCTAGACACACGTACGAGCGCGGCTCCGCGTGTGTGCGGCAGCCGAGCGCTAGCGTCGAGAGACACCATTTCTGCCGGTGTGTGTACCTATAGTCCTACGCGTAGAGTTTTGAAGATACCTAATTACCTAATTACCGAGATCTCTAACATTCGGTACAGCTCTATGATGCCGTTTATTCTTGATTTATTAATATTAATCTTCATTTAATGTTGATTATTGTAGCAATAAAGTAATTTTCACGAAAAAGCACCCTTACATACCACTCCTAAAAGTCATTGCTTAGAATTCATAATATTACGCAACTCGTCACCAATTCACGTTTTCTAATAAGCAACCCGGTCGTAAGCGTAATTTGTAGTTATGCCTTACCCGAACGAAGAAGCTGCGTTAATGATGTCAGTTTTGGGTAGAGCTGGAAGTTTTCGAGCAGCTGAAATAATGTGGCGAAATGAATATCCCGATCATACACCACATTCGCGCAAAGTTTTCAGTCGCTTACAACGTCGAATAATTGTAAAAGGTATTGTTCAGCCGGATCATAATAAGGGAAGGCAAATTCATCGATCAGTTCGTTCAGTAAGAGCACCTGATGTAATTGCATCTGCCTTTGTAACCCCGAATGATTCTTTAAAGCGACGAGCAAGAGATAGTGGAATAAGTCGAAGCACGATCAGTCGAATTTTTCGTGAAAATTCATTCCATCCATATCGAATGTCACTTCACCAGGCCATGACATTGAACGATCATAGACAAAGACTGATATTCTGTAATTGGATTACTCAACAATTACCTAATTTCCATAGAAGTATTTTATTTTCTGATGAGTGCACCTTTAAAAGTGACGGCGAAATAAACACACATAATTTTCGTTATTGGGCACAAGAGAATCCACATTGGTATCGAGAAATGGATCATCAACGTATCTGGAAAGTCAATGTTTGGTGCGGAATTGTTGATACGCATATCGTGGGACCATTTTTCTTTCAAGAGAATTTAAACCGTTTTTTATATGCCGATTTACTCGAAAACGAACTTCCACGTTTACTTGAAGATATTCCACTCCAATTACGTCTAAATATGTGGTTTCAACAGGATGGATGTCCCGCCCACACGTCTGTCATTGCTCGTCATCAACTGAACCGCATATTTCGCGGCCGATGGATAGGTAAACATGGTCCACATAATTGGCCACCACGATCACCGGACCTTACAATTTTAGATTATTATTTGTGGGGACGAATAAAAGACCTTGTATACCGCGAACGACCTACGACTGCAGAAGATATGAAAAACAGAATTCGACAAGTCATTCAGTCTCTAGATACTGACGAAATTCGTCGGGCGACGGATGATTTCCAAAGTAGGGTAACAGCCTGTATAAATGCACGTGGTGGACATTTTGAACATCGAGACTGAACAACATGCGTATGCACAAAGGTGACGGCAAGGGGAACCACCTTATGAAAGCACCCCGACAAAGGTGACGGCGAGGGGAACCACCTTAAAAAAGCACCCCGACAAAGGTGACGGCAAGGGGAACCACCTTATGAAAGCACCCCGACAAAGGTGACGGCAAGGGAAACCACCTTATGAAAGCACCCCGACAAAGGTGACGGCGAGGGGAACCACCTTAAAAAAGCACCCCGATAAGGTGTAAGTACGATCTTGTTACCTACACGTGGTACACCTTAGGTAACGCTAATACCTACAGGCGGCACCGATTATTTCGTTTTTACATTTTAAAAATGTTACTTTGACTTATACCTTTATGCCCAAGATCGATCTCAAGGTCGAATTCAAGATCATCATCAGGTTGATCCCTCGAAATCATGCAAATTTTGTCTGAGCCATTTTTTTGTACAAGCACATCCCTACGTTTTAAAAGGGTGGGACGGGTGGTCTGAAACAGGTATATTTTTCATTGCATTTTCTTGTAGTCGATTTCGAGAGCTTTCCAAAACACTATAAATAAGTTTATTTTGGTTAAGGACTTTCCGAGTTATGACGCTTGAAGGTAACAGTACACCGTAACTTTCAAGCCTCACAACTCGGAAAGTACTCAACGAAAATAAACTTTCTTGTAATGTTTTGGAAAGGTCTCGAGACAAGCTACAAGAATCTGCAACCAAAAAGTGAGGTGTCCTATTTAAAAAAGTTAATGTTATTTTGATCTGACCTTGGCGACGCCATCCAAGGTCAAACTGATAAGATCAGTAAATAGATCTGTTAAAACCCTACAACTTTTGTCTGAAACATTTTTCTTTAAAATGTCGCGTTTACGAAAAAAACGGGTGGGACGGGTGGTCTGGGACACCCGGTATATATATATATATATATATATATACATATATATATATACAGGGTGCGAGAAAAGTTCCGGGACGGCAAAATATCTCGAAAACTAAGCATTTTAGGAAAAAGTGTTTCAGACAAAAGTTGTAGGGTTTAAAAAGATCTATTTACTGATCTTATCAGTTTGACCTTGGATGGCGTCGCAAGGTCAGATCGAAATTACATTAACTTTTTTAAATGGAACACCTAACTTTTTATTGCATATTCTTGTAGCTTATCTCGAGACCTTTCCAAAACATTACAAGAAAGTTTATTTTCGTTGAGTACTTTCCGAGTTGTGAAGCTTGAAAGCTACAGTGTACTGTAGTGTGGGTCCAGCCAGTTAAGGCAAGAGTGGCGTGTGGGTCCGGCCAGTTAAGGCAAGTGTGGCGTGTGTCCGGCCAGTTAAGGCAAGAGTGGCTGGACCCACACTACAGTACACTGTAGCTTTCAAGCCTCATAACTCGGAAAGTACTCAACGAAAATAAACTTTCTTGTAATGTTTTGGAAAGGTCTCGAGATAAGCTACAAGAATATGCAATAAAAAGTTAGGTGTTCTATTTAAAAAAGTTAATGTAATTTCGATCTGACCTTGGCGACGCCATCCAAGGTCAAACTGATAAGATCAGTAAATAGATCTTTTTAAACCCTACAACTTTTGTCTGAAACACTTTTTCCTAAAATGCTTAGTTTTCGAGATATTTCGCCGTCCCGGAACTTTTCTCGCACCCTGTATATATATATATATATATATATATATGTATGTATGTATGTATATGTTTATATATATATATATATATATATATATATATATATATATATTGTGACGTGGCAGTTTTATCTGCCTCGCCACTTCGTCCTCCGCTTGAGCATAGCGCAAGGAGGCGCGTAAGACCGGGTCGGGCACTCAGCGAGAGAGCGAAATCTCCGGCGGGACTGCGGCGCGTATTGATTTCATTTATTTATTCGCGGCTTATTTCATGTATCCGCGGGCACCTCGACAAACGTGGCCTAAGGACCAGCAGCAGCGAGGAGGATGGGCAGCCGCAGGACAAGGAGAAGGCGATCGTCCAGGGCCGGCGCACGGAAAACCGACGGCGGAGAGAAGGACGAGACTCGACGTGGTGACAGATATGCGCCACGCAAAAGAGGCTCGCAATTGGCGCAGCCGAGGGACAGGCCAGGGCGGACGAACGGCCAGGACAAGGGCCGTCGAATGCCGGCTGTCCGTCGAGAAGGGTAGCGGCGAAGAATCGTCGCGGGAAATCTCTGCTGCTGTCGTCCGCGAGGACGACGAGAGCGACGAGGATATCGGATGCCGACGGGGACCGCACGACACCTGCGGAGACCCGACACTGCGCTGCCGTGACGTCACGGCTAGATAAGGGCGGCCGCTGATAGGCCGCGCCGCTAGGCGCAAGGATATCGCGCACCCTGTGGGAGGGGTAGCGCCCATCGATCGCGTATCGAGCGCGATCCTCTTGGCTTTTGCGTGCGACCCGGCGAACGGAGCGCGTGCGGGACGAATCCGAGCGAGTGTTATCGGCGAGCGAGCTACCGGATTTTGGCTATCGGAACTGTGCCCGGCCTGGCGATCCCTGCGGAGACGTCCACGGGACCAACGGAGGACAGGATCGTCGTCGAGGTGACCCTCTAGAGACGGTGTAAAGCCACGAGCTGCCGGTGCCGGCTGACTCGCGCTCTGAGGTGGAGCCATTGGGTTAGTGTGCAGGCGTCCGCCGCGTGGCAATAGAACGCACCTTTTTAGTGTTTGGTCGGCTCTCCACCTCAAGCGTGAGACCTTGTCGAGGCACCCAGCTGTCGGCTGCCGCGTGTACATTGGCTGTCCCGCCGTAGAAGCTCGTGGACGACCGGCTTCCCGGGAAGCCGCAAAGCCCTCGCGTACGTGCGCGAGTCGTGTTACGGCCGTGATCACACGACCGCCCGCGTTATCAGTGCGTTGTCGTGTCGCGCGTCTTCGAGAGAATTGTGCATCGTGACCGCGACGACGGCATTGCCGTCACCGGGTATCTTTGGTTGTATTGCTTTTGAGTTAATTACTGTCCGTTAGCGAAAGTTCGACGAGTGTGTTCTCGCCGCGCTGTTCCAAGCGCGCGTGATTGGCTGTCTCGTTCCGCGCGGGACCAACCGCCGTTGTTCGCGCCGCTAGCGTAAGCATTGTAGTATTTAAGAAAATTTTCGCGTTCCGTTTATTCGTTTTCGTCAACTCTCTTCATCTTTTCCGTTCTTTGCTTGCTTCGACTGATAATTTCTTCGTGTTTGGCTCTACTCTGTCTCTGTCATATGCTACAATACATGTTATTTCTGTCTGTTATATCGGCCTGATCTTGCTTGATTTCTCGCCTACCCGTCTCCTCCAGTAAGAGAGCCGTTTTGTCCCTGTCTCCGCTACCCCTCTACCGGTTAGAGGAGCTAGCTGGCCGCGTGCGAGCGACGATTTCGTGTTTCGTTCTGAGAAGCTATCGCGTGGTGTGCATCCGCGTCTAGCGTTAAATAGTGTATCCGGCGACGCGACCGGTATAATCCCGTCTGGCGCCCAAATTCGCGATTGGTGGTATCTATTGGTTCTATCGTCGCTCACGCGTGTCTCGCGCGTAATTCCGGTGTTTGATCGCGTATTCCGCCGCTGCTCTCCGGCGTGGGATAAAAATACGTGACAATATATATATATATATATATATATATACAGGGTGAGTTATTTTAATCTATGGACCCGAATATCTTCCAAATAACGGTATCTACAAAAAAATGGTTTAGATAACAGTTGACCAGGACAGAGGGGGTCATTCAATTGTACCATTGGTTTTGACCTTGAGGTCAATTTTGAAGGTTATTTCAAGGTCAGGATGGTTTTTTTAAATGGGACACCCTATTTTTGACTGCGGATTTCGAAAGAGCGGAAAATTTTACATCAAACTTGTCTTATGAAAAAATTGTTTTTGCGACCTTGGAAAGGTAAAAAATGAAGGTGAAATGCCTGAAAAACGATCTGGTGTACTTTTTCTGAAATGACGTGGTTTTCTGGGTAACACAAATGTGCATAATGCTTAAACATTACTACTTGCAACTTTCGGCCGGATTCTTCGACGCACGCCTATTGCTCCCCTCCTACCGCTCGCGCCTTAGCATCGGCGCCGCCGGCCGGCGTAACGCACGGTCCTGAGACGATGTATTGCGCTCCTTAGTTAGCCATTCCTAGAGCTACCCTGCTTAGAATTGTGGATAGTTTTCAAAACAGATTGTAGTTATGCCTCGAAGCCAACGGAGGTAATTTTGAACAATTACTCCGTGGGTAATTCATTAAAATTACAGTGTCAATGAGAGGCGAGGGGACTCACGATAATCAAGCACCTCGACGTGAGAGGCAAGGGGACTCACGATAATCAAGCACCCTGAAGGAAACAGAACTTACTACGTCCACGTCGTTGTTTCCGGGTAAAGCTAAAAGTAAGATGAAATTGCTTTTGATCTTGATATGACCTTCAAAAGGTCAGGTCGAAAAACTAACAAATCCCTATGTAAAAAGTGCCATTGTTTAAAAGCCCATTGTCAAGAAACAGGTTCTGCGGTCAAAAATAGGGTTTACTAATCAAAAAATGCGTTATGAGCCTCAAACCTTGAAAATTGACCTCAAGGACGAGCTAGTCAAAGTGATTAACACTTTTACAATTCATTGACTTTGTTTAAGCATTATGCACATTTGTGTTTCCCAGAAAACCACGTCATTTCAGAAAAAGTACACCAGATCGTTTTTCAGGCATGTCACCTTCATTTTTGACCTTTCCAAGGTCGCAAAAACAATTTTTTCATAAGACAAGTTTGATGTAAAATTTTCCGCTCTTTCGAAATCCGTAGTCAAAAATAGGGTGTCCCATTTAAAAAAACCATCGTGACCTTGAAATAACCTTCAAAATTGACTTCAAGGTCAAAACCAATGGTACAATTGAATGACCCCCTCTGTCCTGGTCAACTTTTATCTAAACCATTTTTTTGTAGATACCGTTATTTGGAAGATATTCGGGTCCATAGATTAAAATGACTCACCCTGTATATTTAACATTAATTAAATATTTAAAATAATGATTTAGGAAAATATTTATTTTACATTAATTTTTCATTTGCAACAATAATTTAAAAAATATTAATTTAACGTTTATTAAATATTAATTTAATATTAATTTAATATTTATTTTTTTAATAAACATTTTTTAAACGTTTATTTAATATTGTTTAAATATTTATTTAATATTAATTATTTTATTTATTTTTTGTCTCTATAAAATTATGTTTATTTATTATTTATTTAATATTTAAGTTATTTATTTGTTAATTATTATTAATTTTAAAATTTGTTTAAAAAATGTTTTAATAACATCTATGAAAATCAGTAAAAAATTAACTTAATTATATATATATATATATATTTATATTTATATTTATATTTATATAAATAATATACTTTAATTATATATATATATATATATATATATATATATATATATATATATATATCGTCTTTTTGATAACATATATTGACCTGGTCTATCAGTGATGTACATGTATTAGCACAAAGTGTTTACATATCATCACGAGAGATCAGTTCGCAGTGATCACAGAGATCACCCTTACGGAAATGGACTATTGTAACTATTAGTCAAGCTATTAATAAAACTATTGGATTATTCGTCATAGTTTTTTCGCGGATTATTGGGACGAACTATTACACAGATCTATTGAAAAAATATTTGAGTCCAATAGTCACTACAATTTATATAGTCATATAAAATATGTATTGAAAAATCAATAAATTAAACGTAATAAATTATTTTCGTAATATATTAGTTTTCAAAAAAATATTTCTTCTTTTTCGTTCAAAAGGATTAAATAAAGATTAAATCTGAATTAAACATTTATGTACAAAATTTAATAACAATACAAATTGTTATTTCTACATGTAAAAATATAAAATTTTATGTGGAACAGCGAACCACATACACATCACATTTGAAAAAAAACGAGAGTGAAATTCGTCTCGAGGTTGCAACAACTAGTTCCCAAAAGTTTCACTCCAGGCACATATTATGCATTTGTTCGGAATCAATTCCGATTGGAATTATTCCGTTTTCCCTAGAAAACACAATAGAAATTTAGTGAGAAACGTAATAATTCCGATCCGAATCAATTCCGAACAAATGCGTAATACGTGCTCAAGTGTGATTTAGAATGATGGTGAATGGTCACGGTGGCGCCTAGATATAATGCCTGTGGCCGCACTCGACTCACGAGAAAAACCCCCACGGCATGGCCACCTAGTGGAAGCCGCGCAAGCCGCGAAGGCGCGTAGACAGGCGTCGCGAAAAAGCTTGAGACCATAGACATAGTACAAAGTCTATGTTTGAGACTCAAAACCAAAGCAAATCGCTCGATTTTTGAAAGCACTGTAATATGTTTTTACGTGTAAAATAACTATTAATAATTGAATGTCTTGGATTTTAACCGTATTCGGTATTTCTGAAATAATTTATAAATGTTTTTCATTTCATAAATAATATACGTTTTCAATAAACCTTTAATTAACTATACCAAATGTGTATAAAATACGTTTATTATTCGTTTAAATATTGCTGCAATAAAAACGTATAAATATAATTTATGCTTAAACTTTTATTAACATATTTAAAAAGTATATCATACCTGGATATTAAATCCTATTTTTGATACGTTATTTAAAGGGACAACTTTTACAAATCGTAAACATATTTAAGAAACGTTTAATTAGTATATGATAGTATTTTATAGTATTTTTATACGTGTTATAAACGTAAATACATTTCTGGCATTTTATAAACCATTTTTTAACGTATAAAATACGTTCTGTATTATATATACGTAATAAGAACGATTATTATAAACGTTTATTGCACTAACATATAAAAACCGTTTTACCTATATATATATATATATATATATATATATATATATATATATACAGGGTGTTTCAGACCACCCGTACACCCCTTTTCTCTTCGCAGGATTAGGACCAATCAAAAATATGTTCAGACGAAAGTTGTAGGGTTTCAAAAGATCTATTCAATGATCTTATCAGTTCGACCTTGGATGGCGTCGCCAAGGTCAGATCGAAATCACATTAAGTTTTTTAAGTGGAACACCCTATTTTTGATTCCAGAATCTAATAGCTGGTGTCAAGACCTTTCCAAAACACTATAAGAATGTTTATTTTCGTTGACTACTTTCCGAGTTGTGCGGCTTGAAAGTTACACTACCGCCAGCATCAGCATTACTCAAGATGTACCATGTGGTGGTTACTTAGTCGGATTTAATCTTGTCTGTGGGTGTGTGCATACGTGCATGCGTATGTGTATGGAGGAGGAAAAAGGGAGTCAAAGTTTTATGTACTCTGCTTTTGTTTATTAACTGGATTGATTATGTTTGATGATCAATCATGTCCAGATTGACTGTATGCATTTTCCCGTGCTTAGCATTATCCAGAATGAACGACGTGGACGTGACGAGAATTTCATCCCATTGGGGTGCTTGATTCACGTGAGTCCCCTTGCCTCTCACGTTTGGGGTGCTTGATTCACGTGAGTCCCCTTGCCTCTCACGTTTGGGGTGCTTGATTCACGTGAGTCCCCTTGCCTCTCACGTTTGGAGTGCTTGATTCACGTGAGTCCCCTTGCCTCTCACGTTTGGGGTGCTTGATTCACGTGAGTCCCTTTGCCTCCCACGTTCGGGAATGAATGAGTGTATATTTTGTTAAGCGACTAAATGTTCAAAGTGAGCACCATTCTCTGCGATGCAAGCATCAACTCTATTTTGAAAATCATTGGTTGCTCGAAGAATTTCCTCGGCACGTAAGGATCGAATTGCTTCACTTATTCTACGAATCATATTATCCCTCGTAGTCGGACGTTCATGATAGACCAAGTTTTTTATCCTTCCCCAGAAATAATAATCAAGGACGGTGAGATCTGGTGATCGGGGTGGATAATTGATTGGACCGTATTTGCCTATCCACTTGTCGGGGAACATAGTATTTAATGCCGCACGAGCAACTCTCGATGTATGAGACGGACATGCATCTTGTTGGAACCACATGTTCAGGCGCAATTGCAGAGGAATATTTTCTAGTAAGACAGGAAGATCTATCATTATCAAGGCGGAATATCTATCACCGTTTAGATTTTCGTCAAAGAAAACAGGACCTATGATTTGACTTCCAATTCCACACCAAACATTGACTTTCCAAATGGTTTGATGATCTACTTCTCTCAACCAGTGAGGATTATTTTGTGCCCAATAACGAGAGTTCCAAGTATTAACAGATCCATCACTTTTAAGTGTACATTCGTCAGAAAATAAAATTTTCAAGTGGAAATCAAGTGGTTGCTGTCTTATAAAGTTGCAAAATACAAGTCTCTGTCTAATATCGTTATAATTCAACGCTTGATGAACAGACATTCTGTAAGGGTGAAATTTGTTATTTTTTAGAATGCGCCAAACACTGATTTTACTAACACCAGAATCTTGTTCTCGTCGTCTTAAAGAATCATAAGGGTTCAATTCTGTCGATGCAAGAATTTCCACTGTTTTTTCATCCATAATCGGACGACGAATTTGTGTACCTTTGTTATGTTGAGGCTGAACGACACCTTCAATTTTGATTCGTTTAGCCAAACGTGAAAAAACATTTCGCGAGTGAGGAGTCCGATCAGGATAACGTTCCCGCCACAATCTTTCCGCTGCAATGAATGTACCTCGACACTCACCTAAAATTAGCAGCATATCATATGCTTCTTCATTGGAATAGGACATGGCTAAATAAACCTAGACTAATAAAGAGGGTCGGATTTTTGTTGCGCGATTGATACTGATATGACGGTTATTGAAGACGTAGGTGACAAGTTTGAGAGAGTTATTGTCACTCGTGTTGAGTTGAGTCACAATAGCGTTGTGGTGAATACATCTCTACTACATCCTATGCAAATAACAATATGTATAAAATCACGAGTTAGACATCGTTACGCAGAAAGCCGCGCTCGTTATTGCTCGTGTGCTACCGTTAAAGTAATAATGTAATTACATAATATTATGACATACATATGTATGTGACTATCTACGGTCGCGACAGCTAACTTTCACGATTTTTCATGATCTGTTTTTGTTGGCCCGGCTCGCGTGTTTACTTTGTGTCGGCTGCACGGCTTTCTGCGTAACGCGTGATTTTATATTGTTATTTACATGGTGTTGGCGGTAGTGTAACTTTCAAGCCGCACAACTCGGAAAGTAGTCAACGAAAATAAACTTTCTTGTAGTGTTTTGGAAAGGTCTTGACACCAGCTATTAGATTCTGGAGTCAAAAATAGGGTGTTTCATTTAAAAAACTTAATGTGATTTCGATCTGACCTTGGCGACGCCATCCAAGGTCAAACTGATAAGATCATTGAATAGATCTTTTGAAACCCTACAACTTACGTCTGAACATATTTTTGATTGGTCCTAATACTGCGAAGAGAAAAGGGGTGTACGGGTGGTCTGAAACACCCTGTATATATATATATATATATATATATATATCTGCCATATACCTATACCTGTTTTATACCATACTTGCGTTTAATAAACGTATAAAACAATCCAGTTCTTATTGGGTTTATTGTAAATAGTCAACTAATAATCATTTATATGTTAACTATTAAAAGTAGTGTACTGGTGATTATTCCAAATAACCTGATTATGAAATCAATAATCATTCCATAAAAGAACTATTGGGGAATGATTATTGCAAATAATCTCATTATGAAATCAATAATCACTCATTCAAAAACTATTAGGAAATGATTATTGCGAATAATCCAATCATTAGATGCTACATAATCACTATTAGAGAATAAATAATCACTATTGTAAGTCAATAGTGATTATTGCCTTTTCAATAATTCATTTCCGTAAGGGCAAGCAACGTTTGCCAGAATCGCAACTTAGATGGGTGACCGCATGGAAATTTCGGAAAAAAATTCTTAAGATAAAACCTCAACATTAAAAAAAAATTTGTTTAATGTACAAAAGCGTATGAATCCATTAATTTTAACGTTTTAAAAAATTTTTTTATTGCAAAAGTTTTTAAAATGTTTTTAAAAACATTTTTTAAATATTATGTGCTGATTGAGACGTGAAGAAAATAGGCAATAATTAGAATTTTTGAGTGCTGTATGCATGCATGCGAGCAATATGAGTCTCATTTAGGGAATGCATTTGAGGCTCATATCGCTCGCACGCATGAATACCGCACGCGTGCGACCGATATGATTCTCATATGATGACGCATCTGTCGGATACCGTGAGCTCACACCGTGCGAATAATCCGCACGGCATGCGCGCTCCGTGAACTCACTCTGCGCCCATTTTGTTATCTGGGTACGTATTGTGGATGCGGATCGGATTGGGATTGCGAATCGCAAATTAGAATGCAGCCAATCAAAGCGAGGCAGCTTCAAATCCAGATTGCGAATCGTAGAATAGATGACTCTCTATTTACTGCATTTTAATTCGCGATCCGCAATCCCAATCCAATCCGCAACCGCAATACATAGTGTGACACGGGCTTAATGGCCGTGTACAGTCATAAATTTTTGGAATGTAGACTCATTGAACGGCGAACGTAATTGGCTCTTACCTGTGGATCCAACCAATTACGTTCGCCGATCGATGAGCAAGTCTACATTCCAAAAACCATTGAAGAAAATGTGTTCCAACCTTTTAGCTCATAACTACATTTGAATATCTCGTGAATATTTTTAAGCTTTGATCAATTAAATTAAAAGACTGTCGCTCATTAGCGTTGTTGTGTTCTGGCTTTTGGTTTGATAGATTGTCTCATTAATAAAATCGCTCTTTTAAATATAAGCCTGCCTTTTTATTAGCTACCGCGAATGTTAGTGTAGTGCGCAAGTGTGAGAGTACAAGACGACTCTCCCAGTTGTAACAGTATTACAAAAAATTGTATCTATCGCTAATTTTTAAAAATTTTAAATTTCATATATTGTTCTAATATTATATCTGTGTAAAAAAAATAATTCTCTTATTAGTTTTAAAGTTTTTTTAAGCAAATTGCCTTATACAGCATAGCTCTTATAGTGCTGATATTTATTGTGTAATTTTATATTCATTTTCACGTTCACACAGTTTTGTGTATATAAAATCACACAATATATATCAGCACTAAGATTTAGCTATGATCTATAAAACTATTTGATATAAAAATTAAATAACTTTTAAATCACAATAAGAGAATTATTATTTTTTATTATACTATTATCTACACTTATTTTTGATAACCTTTGTCCCCACTTCTGGGTTCATGGAACCTTCTAACTTAGACACGATATATCTCTGAACAAAAGGCATATTTTTGTGACGATACTTCTTGTCACTAATTGCACAAACCGCGTGCAACTCGGGGATCTCGTGCTCGCGGAACTCACTCTTGCCTCAAGGCGCTTACTCGCGAATCCCATGCAACGGTTTCTTCACGATAGTTTCTTCCACCGGCGGCAATCGCCCGCGTCGCGCGACCCGCCGGCCGGTCTATAGTAAAGTCGGCAGGTCAAGTCCTGTTTTGAATCCTTGCCCGAGACAAGACCTCTCCTAGGCTGAGTGCAAAGAATAATTAGAAAAAAAATGGAAAGTTTGCTACCTATTTAACTGCACTTCATCTAACATTTCAGATGTTGAGGGGATGCTGGACTGACAGTGGAACTCACTCGACGTCGATACTGCAGATTTTTTTTAGACGGAAAAAATAAGGGCAATAGGTTAGCGCTCTTTATTTAACATATTTCATCTGTCCTTATTCTTCTATTTTATCGCCATCTATCGCCAAACAATCGCTTGAGACAGTATCTGAACACAGTATAATACGAGTTTGGGACACCGCCGACAGAGGGCCGAGCAAAGAAGCACTCTCTCGTAAGAAAGGTTCACATACAATGTAATAAATGTAATTAACGCATTCGCAAAAAGTCTAACAAATTTTTGGCGGTGCGTAAAGAAAATCTTCATAAACTTGTGCTGTCTTGGACAATATTTTTTCCTTGATTTTTTTCTTTTGAGGCGTTTTGTGCGACTTTAATTTAAATTATAATTAATTGTTTCGCCACCAAATTACTGATCAATTATAACGACGATAAATGGACTTGGTTAGGTGGCGTGCGAGTGAGTGGATGTGTGGCGAGAGCGTGCGAGTTTTTGGTAAGCGTTGCGTAGTTAATTAAGTCAGCGGAGGAAGGTAGGAGAGGGGAGAGAGAATCGAGAGAGGGGGTAGTTTTAGGGTGAGTGAAGGCAGAGGGGAGGAAGAGGTGAGTAAGAAGCTAAAAGGGTAGATAGGTAGTAGCGGCGAAGAGAGGTTAGGATGACGAGTAAGGCGGGAGATAGAGAAGTCGGTAAAGTAGGGAGTAGAGATTTGAGACAGCGAAAGCTGGTAACTGAGGAGAAATCGAATGATAAAAAAGTCTCATTTAGGTTAGAGGAGTCGGGAGGGACGAGGACAGCAGACTGGGAAAGAGAGCGAGAGAAGATGAGAAGAGAATGGAAAGAAGAGGTAAAGGAACTGAAGGAGGAGATAAAGAAGTTAAAGGAGGAATTACATAAAACAAAGAGCAAAGAGAAAATATGGGACGAAAGATTCTGCGATGTGATAGAGAGAATGGAAAATGTTGAAAAATGGAAGGAGGAGGTCAGGAAGGAGTTCATAGGAGAAAAGGAGGAAGAGGAACTGAGAAGCAGCGAAGAAGAAAGTGAAAGAGGAGGAAGCAGCAGAGCATCTAGAATAAGTAAATGGGGGAGCATAAGATCAATAGGTAGTGACGACAGATTCAGCGACAGAGAGGTGAACAAACTGAAAAGATGGATGCACGAGAAGGAAAGAGAGGAAAGAAGCAGCAATATAGTTATCAGAGGGCTGGGTAGAAGAAGAGAAGAACTAGAAAAAGAAGAGGATAAGAACACATGGATAGAGAAATTTTTGGAGAATGAAATCGGAGTAGAATGTAAAATAAAGATGTGTAGGATAAGCAGAACGGTAGTTATAGCAAAAGTGGAAGGAGAAGACAAAAAGAAAGAGATCATGATAAACAAGAGTAAGTTGAGAGGAGGCGGAATTTTCATAGTAAATGATTTATCATGGGAGGAGAGGAAGACTCAAGAGAAGATTCACAAATGGAGAAGAGAACAGAGAGAGAAGGGAATAGAAGTAAAAATAGGGACAGGAAGAGTAAAGATAGGAGATAGATGGAGAAACTGGGAAGAGATAGAGGAAGAAAGAGAGAGAGAGGGAAGAAGGGCAGAAGAAGAGGAGAGAGAGAGAGAGGAAAAGAAAGGAGGAGAGTGGAAGACGGAGAAGATAAGAGACGGGAGGATTTCAACTAAGCCAGGAAGAGGAAGGGGAAGAGGAAGAAAGGAAGGAGGAGAATGAAGAGAGGAGGAGACTGACTTTTTGGAACATAGCAGGTATCTGGAGACAAGATGTAGAGTTTTGGAATTTTATAGGAGAAATGGATTATGTATGCTTAATAGAAACATGGTTGGAGGAGAAAGGATGGGAAAGAATTAGGAAGAGATTACCAACGACACATTCATGGGATTGCAGCTTGGCGATTAGAGAGAAAAAGAGGGGTAGAGCAAGAGGAGGTTTTATTGTAGGAGTAAATAAAGAGTGGGGAAAAGAGCAGCTAAAAGTAAAATGGTTAGAAGAAGAAGGGATGTTAGTAACAAAAGTCAAGAACAAAGAAGATAAACGGTGTTTTATAATAATAGGGATATACGCAACCAGAAACTGGGTTACAACAAGTATCATGATAGAGAGGATAGTGGAGGAAAATAAAGGAGAATATATAATAATAGGAGGAGACTTTAATGCAAGAACTGGTACGGAGGGAGGGAATGATGAAGAAGGATGGGGAGTAGTACGCAAAAGCAAAGACAAAGTAGTAAACGATAGAGGGAGGGAATTCATAGATTTAGTAGGAGAAATAGGGGGAAACATTGTGAATGGAACAATGAAAGGGGATAAAGAAGGGGAATTCACTTATGTAGGAGAGAGGGGTAGCTCAGTAATAGACTACGTAGTAATAAGCGAATATTATAGAGAAATTGTAAACGATTTTAAAATCGTAGGACGATCGGACTCGGATCATATGCCCTTGGTCTTGGAGGTGAAGAGGAACACAGGAAGAGAGAAGAAGAAAAAGACAGAAAAGAAGAAAGAAGAAAGATGGAGATGTAGGTGGAAAGAAAAGGATATAAAGGAATATAAGGAAAGGACGAATGAGACGGATCCGAAAGAAGAAATAATAGAGGAGGTAACAATAGAAGAAAAATGGAAAGCGCTAAAGGAGTTGGTTCTCGAGGCTATGACAAAAATAAAGGTAAAAGAAGGAAAGAAAAGGAAACTAGGATACAAGGAATGGTGGGACAAAAGTTGTACAAGGAGGAAAAGGATAGCCCACAGAGTTTACAGAGGCTGGAGAGTGGGAAAGCTAAACAGAGAGAGATTTATAGAGGAAAGAAGGAAATATAGAGAACACATGGAAGAAAAGAAGAGAAAGTGGAAAGCGAAAGAAGAAGAAGAACTGAGGAAGCTGAAGAATGAGGCGGAGGTATGGAAAGTAATAAATAAGAAAAGAGGAAAAGGAAATTGGATAGAAAATGAGATAAGTAAAGAGGCTTGGACAGAACATTTTAGGAAACTAATAGGAGGGGAAGAAGAGGTGTCAGAAGGGGAAAAGGAAAGAAGAGGAGCAGAGGAGAAGAAACAAGCAAAAAAACAAGAAGTAAGGGAAACGGACGAAGAAGAGCTGAAGGAGGTAGAAATAATTACGGCAATAAATAGTTTGAAGAAAGGAAAAGCAGCAGGTATTGATGGGATTCCGATGGAAGCCTGGAAATACGGAGGATCAAAAGTAAGAAAAAGATTTGTGAATTTAGTAAAGGAAATCTGGAAGGAGAATGAGATTCCGGAAGACTGGAAGAAAAATGTAATTGTGACAATTCACAAGAAAGGGGACACGGAGAAGGCGGAAAATTATAGAGGAGTAGCGCTGTTATGTACGGCCTACAAGGTATACGCAGAAGTTATAAGAAGAAGATTGGAAAAGGAAGTAGAGGAGAGAGAGTTAATACCAGAGAGCCAAGCAGGCTTTAGGAAAGGAAGAAGGACAGTGGACAACATTTTCATACTGAGCCATGTTGTCCAAAGAGAGAGAGAAAGAAAGGAAGATGGAAATGAAAGAAAGGTGTTCGCCTTCTTCGTAGAACTAAGAGCAGCATTTGACAACGTAAACAGAGAAAAGCTTTGGGAACTGATGGAGGAGTGGAACATAAACGGAAACATAATCGACAGGTTGAAGGGAATACGAGGTGTGTTCAAAAAGTATCGCGAATTTTGTGTTTTTTCAAAAATTATTTATTTATTCATGAATATCTATTTTGTCCCCTTCAAAGTAATCCCCATGAGATATTATACACTTGTGCCAACGGTTTTTCCAATCTTCGAAGCACTTCAAAAAATCATTTTTTTTTATCTTGTTCAGCTCCTCCTTCGATGCCGTCTTTATCTCGTCAAGCGTAGCGTAACGTCGTCCTTTCATGGTCCTCTTCAGTTTAGGGAACAAGAAAAAGTCACAGGGGGCCAGATCTGGGGAATACGGTGGCTGCGGCATCATTAGTGTGTTGTTTTTGGCCAAAAAGTCGCGCACAAGCAACGATGTGTGAGCAGGGGCGTTATCGTGGTGCAAAAGCCAATTTTTGTTCTTCCACAAATCCGGGCGTTTCTGGCGGATTGCTTCGCGCAAATTGCGCATAACTTGCAGGTAATATTCCTTATTGACCGTTCTACCCTGTGGCAAGAACTCATGATGCACCACGCCCCTGCAATCGAAGAAAACTGTCAGCAAAACTTTCACATTCGACCGAACTTGGCGCGCTTTTTTCGGTCTTGGTTCGTGCGGCAGCTTCCATTGAGATGATTGAGCTTTGGTTTCCACGTCATTACCATAAACCCACGATTCGTCACCAGTTATGACCCTCTGGAGCAAATTTGGGTCGTCGCGGACAGAGTCCAACATCTCATTAGCAATGTTCATGCGATGCTGTTTTTGGTCGCAATTGAGCAATTTTGGTACGAATTTCGCGGCGACCCGTCTCATGCCCAAATCATTGATAAAAATCGAATGGCACGAGCCAATCGATATGTTTAGGTCCTCAGCAACTTCTCTAACGGTGATTCGACGATTGGCCAATACCATTTTCTCCACTTCATTAATTTTTTCGTCTGTTGTTGAAGTGCTCGGGCGTCCGGCACGCTCTTCGTCGTTCACATCTTCTCGGCCTTCTGAGAACATTTTGTATCACCGATAAACGTTGCTTCGGTCCAAGGTAGCTTCTCCGTATGCCACAGTCAACATTCGGAATGCATCCGCGCACTTAATTTCGTTTTTCAGACAAAATTTGATACAGGTTCTTTGATCCATTTTTTTGAATAGGTAAAAATCGAAGACGATCCAAAACACGTGCAAGCAAAGCAGCTGTCAACAATTAAGTGAACATTCAAAATGGCCGAGCTTGTCGGCATAAGTGAGAGACATGAGTACCAACATAACGCCACAAAAAAATCGAAATTCGAATATACGTAACCCGCGAAAATTCAAAATTCGCGATACTTTTTGAACACACCTCGTACAAGTGCAAGAAGAAGAAAGCAGAATACAAGAAGCGAGGTATAATAAAAGATACAAGGAATTCAGAAAAGAAAATGGTGTCCCAAGATACATAGAAGAAGGATTAGAAAGTGGAGGTAAAAGAGGGGAAGGAATAAGGGCTTTAATTAGATTAAGATGCGGAAACATGGAAAATGATAATAAATACTGGTTAGAAGAGGAAAATAGGATTTGTATATTTTGTAAGGAGGGGAAAGACAATATGGAGCATTTTACAGGTGAATGTAAGGTAACAGGTGATTGGTTTGTAGGATTAGGAGAAAATGTAAGAGATAGAATAAGAAAATTAGAAAATGAGGAGCTAGACGAAAAGAAAGAAGAATTATTAATTAAGTTTTGGAAAGAAAAAGAGAAGCTTAAGCGTAAAGAAGAAGGGAAAAACCAAGGAAAAGGAGAAATAAGATGTTCAAATAATAAAGAAAAGTAAGAAAAAGAAGAAAATAATACTTGGAAATAATACTGTACATAATGTAATCATATGTATTATATTGTATTGTATTGTATACTGTATATTGGTTTTATTGGTTTAGTCTATATTAGGGTAGGATACAAGGCCAAGGGTGTAATGTATATAATGTATATAAAGATAAGATAAGGAAATGGAAAAGGAACATCTAATAACAGTTTTAGTAATAGTTTTAGTTTTTAGTTTTTAGTTTTAGTCTTAGTATTAGTTTATAGAATTAATAGACTTTACAAGCATAGTACAAACTGAAACGCCAGTACAAAGAAAGATCTCACATAGATATTTAGATATTTATATTCTAGTTTTAAGTGGGGAGAGGTAAGACATGAGAAGAGAAGAAAGAGTTAATCAAAGAAAGGAGGAGAAGAGAAAGGGGAAACTTTCGGAGGTTGTAGGGAGGGGGGGAAGAAACTCGCACGCATGCATGCATAGTATGGAAGGATGTGTGAGATAAGATCTTTTGTAAACCAAGTCCCTCTTCCTGGCTGTATGTAGCTGAAGAAAATAAACATTCATTCATAACGACGATAAATCCTGAAAAAGCTGCTCAAGTTGTTGCTTTAATTGAAGATGGCAGAAGTCGAAGGTATGTTGAAGAAGCACTTGATTTGTCATTGTCAACTGTACAACATGCTTACGCCAGATACTTAGACACCAATTCTTTCCAGAGAAGATCTGATTCGGGACAACCTCGATGTACCACAGACAATGATGATCGATTTATTGTTTTAAATTCATTAAGAGACAGATACCAAAAAGCTGTCCAAATTCGAAATAATTTAAAGAATATCCGCAACATAAATGTATCCGTTGACACTGTTCGGAGAAGATTAGCGAAACAAAATCTGTTTTGCGTAAGCCAGCGGCTGTACCTTTGCTTACACGTCGTCATCGTGTAGCTCGACTCAATTTTGCACATGAGCATAGAGACTAGACTTACGCAGACTGGAGTAAAGTACTCTTTAGCGATGAAAGTTGTTTTTGTCTCTATTCTCCAGATGGACGAGAACAAATTTTTGTAGATCATACGTAATAAACAGTTGACGTAGGGGTTATTCGATAAACTAAACGTCAAATTGTCGCTTGGACGATTTTTTTTTCATTTTCGCATTCTGTGTATCAAAATACACAATTTAATACTTAACGGATGTAATTACACAAAATACAAATAGTCTCTGACTTGTTTCGAAAACGTTAAAGCAATAAATTTCTTTATTGTGTGTTTGTATTTTTTTGTTGTATGTAACATTTTTTTATAACATTATATATCCTTTTCTTAATAAAAGAAATTCTTTACAACAGCTTTTTTACATTTTTTTAAATTTTAAAACACAATTTTCAGAATATTTCCGGACTATTTTCGAATTACCCAGGGCTTGGGACTATTCGTAATTCTTGGCATTGTTTGACATTTTTATATGTATTTCAAAGCAAGTACATTTTAATGTTTTATCTATACCGGCATTTTGAAGGAGAAGATCCAATTTTTTAAACCGTCCCATGTTTTTTTTAAATGAATATAGGACTCAGGAGACACAAAAGAAAAAAAAGATCTAACAAATAGCCCTGGTCTCACCTATATAGGGTGTTCGAAAAAGTTCACTTATGATCTTGTGAGTTGATAAAGCAAATCAAACTGAGAAAAAAAATCCTTTACCATTTATCAAAATTTACAATAATTACCAAAATAGTAAAAATGAGTAAATTTGGCAAATGAGCACGTATTTTTGCTACCCACCGCACGTGGAAACCGCCCGTCAATCACCAAGCCAGAAGCAACCGCAACAGGTGGTGAGGAGGCGGATAAGACAGCCATTGTTGCTTCTCCCGTCTCACCGCGCCGCTTACCACTGGCTTAGCGATCAACAAACAGTCCCCGCGTGTGGTAAGTAGGGAATGTATATGCTAACTTTAATAAATTTTATCTTAGTAACTATTGCAAATTTTGAAAAATAGTAAAGGACTTTTCTTCTTAATTTGACTTGCTTTATCAACCAATGAAAGCATAAGTGAACGATATTAAATACCCTGTATAAAATTATTCAAAGTGTCTGGCAAAATTCGCTTATGCTCTTGTGGGTTGATAGAGCAAGTCAAATTGAGAAGAAAGGTCCTTTACCATTTTTCAAAATTCACAATAATTACCGAGATAAAAGTTAGTAAAGCCGGCGAATAAGCGCATACTTTCTCTGCTTACGACGCGGAGACTGCCTAGCAGGGCGGATCCCGATAGCGCACGGGACCGATAGCCCACCACCACTCACAGTGGCCGATGCCTAGAGTTTTTCCGTTGGTTGGGTTAGATAAGTCAAGATGATTGGTTGGTGGGCTATCGCACCGTGCGCTATCGGATCCCGTCCTGCCTAGCAGTCGCCTAGTCAGGAGTAAGCGGCGAGAGATCAAGGGAATGTGCAGCTTAAAGCAGGAATCTAGGACCCCTGACCGGCAGACGTTATTGCTTGTAACTATTGCGGATTTAGAAAAATGGTAAAAACTTTTCTTCTCAGTTTAACTTGCTCTTTCAACCCACGAGAACATAAGCGAATTTTGCCTGACACCTTGAATAATTTTGTACAGAATGTTTGATATTGTTCACTTATGTTCTCGTGGGTTGATACAGCAAGTCAAACTGACAAGGGAACTAAAACGGGTGTCCGGCACTAATTTGATTCTCCTTGAAATATGTTGTTAAAGACGAAAGTCTAAGAAACCTGTATTTTTTTATATCGGCGGAATCTCATGTTTAGGGGTAAAACACACTTTGAAAAAAAAAACGATATTTTTCTTTCAGGGTAAATATCGTCGAAAGTAGAAAAGACAGAAAAAAATTTTTTTAACAAAAATTGTACGGTTTAATACTTTAAAAAATAAAGAGAAAAAAAATTTCTTTTATTTTGTTTAACAAAATATCTCCACCACTGAAAGTTTTTTTAATTTTTATTATACAGGATGTCCGGAAAATTGTGACTAATATTTCGGGACGTAATTTGGGACCACAAAAGAAGGAAAAAAGCTATACAAACATAGGTCCGAAAATGAGTCGTTTCCGAGTTATAGCCACTTTTATGTTAAAACAATTGTATTTTATATTCCGCGTAACATTCCTTTTTAAATTTTTTATTAAATTCCTAATTTTTTTATTTTTTGTTTTAAATTGTTTACAAACATGCGTCTAATAATATTGCTAACTTAAGACAAAGAATTCATGGATTCCAAGAAATAAGGACAGATCCAAATGTTTTTCAAATAGTTCGAAATTCCTTTGATAGGAGAATAAGGGCACTCGTGCTAAAGGTGGTCATTTTCAACACCTTATTTAATTCAATTTAAATTTATGTTTATCCTTGATTTAAAAAATAATATATTTACAAATTTCGAAAAATTAAAAAAAACTAAAATTAGAAATTATTAATTAAAAATAATAATAAATTTGATAATTAAAAAAATAAAAAATAAAAATTAAAAAATTAGGAATTTAATAAAAAATTTAAAAAGAGATGCCACGCGGAATATAAAATACAATTTTTTAAACATAAAAGTGGCTATAACTCGAAAACGATTTATTTCAGGACCTATGTTTATACAGTTTTTTTTTCTTTTTTTTGGTATCCTGAATCACGTCCCGAAATATTAGTCGCAATTTTCCGGTCACTCTGTAAATGGTTGTATTTGGAAAAAATAACCTTTAATTTGGCAGAAAAAAAAATATTTGTCTGACACCCTGTATAATTTTGTACAGGTTGTTTGATATTGTTCACTTATACTCTCGTTAGTTGATAGAGCATGTCAAACTGAGAAGAAAAGTCCTTTACCATTTTTCAAAATTTGCAATATTTACCGAGATAAAATTTATTAAATAGTATAGATAAAATTAAGCTCGTATGAATAAATAACAGAAGAAACAAAAATAATTAGGCATAAAACGAGCAAAGTTTATTATACAACCTCGAAGAAAAATAACATCTACACTATACTTTACTATAACATAACTTACATAAAGCCAGAGAAAATTTTTTTAAAAATTAACGGGTACAATAATCAATTAATCAATCAATTAATCAAACGCGTTTCTTACTCACAGAGCCTTTAGTGAAATTTTAAAGTGTATTTCAATAAAGAAATCTCCTTATTCCCAAAGAAATGATGCATATAATTGAAGTTAAACATATGGTAACGAAACGGAAGACGTGTATAATGCATTGTTTTGGCCAGCGTATATTTCAAATAATATAGATAAAGTCAAGCTTGTATCAGTAAATAACAGAAGAAACAAAAATAATTAGGCCTTAAAATGAGCAAAATTTATTATGCAACTTTTTAGAAAAATAACATCTGCACTATACTTTACAATATCATAATTTATATAAAGCCGGGGAAAAATTTATTAAATTTGGCAAATGAGCACGTATATTCTTTATTCACCGCACGCGGGGACTACTCGTCGGTCACCAAGCCAGTGGCAAGGGGTGAGGAGGGACAAACATCAATGGTTATTTTATCCGCCTCCTTACCGCGCCGGCTGCCGCTAACTTGGCGACCGATGGGCGGTTTCCGCGTGCGATGGGTAGGGAAAGTGTACGTGCTTATTCGCCGACTTTATTAATTTTTATCTCAGACTTCCGTTTTCGGAGCGAGTAAGAGTGGTCAAGTGGGAATTGAAGGATTTTATTTTAGAGGTGAAGAGTGATTGTGGGAAGTGGAAGGGGAAAGTGGAGTGTGTGGGTAGAGAGAAAAAGCTGAAAGGTGGAGTGAGTGAGGAGGGAGAGATTGAGTGGAGTGTATGTGAGAGAGAGTGTGAAAGCGGTAGTGAGGTTAGGAGCTGTGGAGCAAGAAAGGAGGGTGCGGAAAGCGGGGAAGGAAGAAAGAAGTGCGCGAGCACGAGCACGAGCAGGGGCGCGGAGTATAGCGAATATAGAGGTGGAATAAGAGAGTTGGTAAGCGGTGTGGCGAGGACGGCAAGGTGCACGCGCGCGGACAGAAATTAAGCATCCCCTTAATATCTTCCTTCACTTTATCCTCTTCTTTCCTCCCCACCCATAGCTTTTTCAACTTTTCTGTAAATAGTCTCTTTCCCTCTGGCGACCAAACCCACCTCGTCTTTTCCCCTCCCCTCTTTCTTGTCACTTTCCGCTCCCCTTCTTCAATCCTAACAACCACCGGCAAATGATCCAAATCTATTATGTCCTTCACCTTAACACTACTCACCCTCTCCCATACTTCCTCATCTCCCATCACATAGTCCAATACTGACTCTCCTCTTTCCCCTGCGTACGTCCATTCCCCGTTTTCATCGCCTTTCCCTCCTCTATTGAAAATCCACCACCCCGCTTCCTCCAACGCCTCGAACAAAAACCTTCCATCTCTGTTCATTTTCTTATCCTTTGACCTCCTCCCTCTTTTTCCGTTTCCCCTCCCAACGATCTTTTTCCTCCCTTGTCCTAACATTAAAATCCCCCCCCCTACTATCGCAATTACTTTTTTTATAATCCTTTCCGTAACCCTTTCTTCCATTTCCTCTATAATTTCTATCCCATTTCTTATTCCTATTACCATTCCTCCTATCGCTCTCCCTTTCTTGTTTATTTTACTTGCCAACTGTACACCCCACCTAAACCCTTTCGTCATCCTGTCTCTTGTCCTTTCCCACCCTTTCTTCTCTAGCCACGTCTCCATTATTACCACCACATTTCAATCATTTATTTCCTTCCAAAATTCCCCGTCCTTGTTTCTTAACTTTGCCACATTCCAAAAATCTATTTTCACCTTTTTACTTTTTCCCATCCTTTGTTTCATTGATTTTATTTTCCCCTTCTCTCTCCCCCTTCTGCCCTTTCTCTCTCGTTTTCCCTTCCCCCCTTCCCGACCCCCCTCTTAATTCTGCATTGTCCTCTCACTTTCTCTCTTCCCTGTCTTTTAACCCTCTCTCCTTCTCATCATAGAACCACCACACTCCATTGATCATTTTATTTTCTACCCACACTCCAGTCCCTTTCCTTTCCTTCTTTTTCGCTACCTCTTTAATTCTCCATCTCTTCATTTTTCCTCCACGTTAAGTCGTCCTCTATCCATATCTTCTCTGTCCTAAGTTTTCCTTTCTTTCTCTCATTACTTTCCTTTTCTCCCCTTCTGCTGTAAAGCTTACTATCGCAACCCCCCCTGCTCCTCTCTCTCCGTTTTCACTTCCCTCACTTCCTCCATTCCCACCTCTGCTCCTACCTTTCTTATTATTTCCTCAATCTTACTCCTTGCGTCTTTATCCCCTGTTTTGTAACCCTTTATCACCACCCTCCTCCTTCTTTACTTTTTCTCACTTCTCTTCCACATCTCCTCCATCTTCCTCACTCTTTCCTCAAGCCCCCACCTGTTTTCCTCCCCCTCACCTTTGCCCCTTTCTTCCTTCTATTTTTTTCATTCTTTGTTCCAAATCCTTTAAGCTCTTCTCCCTTCCACCAACTTCAATCCCTCCTCCCATTTTTTTTCCAATTCCTCCACTTTTTTCTCCATTTTTCCCTCTCTCTCCTCCACTGCTCTTCTCTCCTTTTTAAACTCTTTAATTGTTTCATTATCAACTTCATTTTCCCTTCCATTTCTCTTTTCCATCATCTCCTCCATCCTCTCTTACCTTCCCATCATCTCATCCATCTATCTCTTCATGGTCCCCATCATCTCTAACTCTCTCCCTTCCGCTATCTCTACCGGCAATTTCGCCGTCTTTTTGCTTCTCTGAAGAACTCCACTCTCCTCCTTCCTTTCCATCCTCTCCTCTTCCTCTCCTCCTGCTTTTAACTCCCTTTTTTTCTTCCACATTTTTACTACCCCCATACTCCCGATACGTTCCTTTCCTACAATCCTCCCTCCAATTGTCCTACCCCCTGTCAAATCCTCCTTTATCTCGTTTCCCACCTTTTCTATCTGTCTTCCTCTTTGCTTCCAATTCTCTTACCGTTGCTTGTTCGTTCTTTTCCCGCGTCCTATCTCTCCCTTGAGGGAGGATCAGAAAGGAGAGGGAGCGAGGAAAGGAACAGGATGGTAGAACGAGAAATGTAGAGAGAGAAAGAGGGAGGTGAAGAGAGAATTGAAAAGATAAAAGAAAACAGGAGTAGGAGGGGAAAGATATAGGGAAGTAAAAAGGGAGTACAATAGAAGGATAGAGGAGAAGAAAAGAACAAGAATGACAAGTCGGTGGAAAAGGCGAAGAAGGAGAAGACAAAAGAACAGGTCTGGGAAGTAGAGAGTAGGGAAAGAAGGAAAAGAAAAGGGATTAGCTGGAATATAAAGAAAGAGGAGTGGGTGAAATATTTAAAAAGGGTTTTAGGAGGGGTGACGGGAAGAATGATAAGAGAAATGAGGGGAGACAGAAAAGAGGATGTGGAGAAAGAGATCACGAGAGGGGAGGTGAAAGAAATGGCAGTAAAGAAATTAAAAGAGAAAAAAGCCGCTGGGGCTTGGGGATGGATTGCCCGGGGAGGTATGGAAGTACGGTGGAGAGAGGTTGGAGAGGTATGTGTCGGAGATTTGCAATAGGATATAGAGAGGAGAAGAAGGGATAGACGAGTGGTGCGAGAGAATAATGGTGCCGGTAAGAAAGCAAAGAGAAGGGAAAAAGGTGGAGGATTATAGGGGGGTCATTTTAATGCCGACGCTGTACAAGATCTACGCAATGATTTTGAGGGAAAGGCTAAAAAGGGATGTAGAAGGAGGCAGGATACTACAGAACCAAACGGATTTTCGGAAGGGGATGGGAACTGTGGACAACATTTATGTTCTGAATTATCTAGTTAACAGACAGATGTATCTGGGTGAAAAAGTCTACACTCTCGCATACGCAGACGACATTGTCTTACTGGTGGAGGAGGAGGACGGGATGAAAGCAATGATGAGCAGGTTGGAGAGGTACATGAAGAAGAAAAGATTAGAGGTTAATGCAAAGAAGTCAAAGATAATAAAATTTGGGAAGGGAAGGGGGCAAAAAAGGAAAGTGAAATAGAAATAAAAAGGCAGGGAAGTAGAAGAAGTAAAGAAATACAAATACCTAGGGTATGTATTTCAAAGGAATGGGAAGCAGGAGGAGCAGATAAGAGATAGGGTAAAGAGGGGAGTGACAGTGATGGGACAAGTGTGGGGGATAAGGAAGGAAAGCATCTATTTGGACACAGTACAATTGGACACAAACCACTCACAGCATTTGAACAAAAGAAAATTACTAGACACCAGCCGATGTGATTGGCTGTGTCCAATTGTACTGTGCCCCAATGGATGCTTCCTGATAGGGAAGAGAAAATTTGGAAAGAATTGGGGAAAGAGAATTTGGTTGTTTGATGGGTTAGTTTGGACCGTTATGGCGTATGGGGTGGAGATTTGAGGGTAGAGAGAGAAAGAGAGAATAAAAAGGATGCAGAAAAGGTATTTGAGATAGATGATGGGGATGAGTGGGAAAGGGCTGGGTTACATAATTAGATAAGAATTGCAAAGAGACAAATTGAGGGGAAGAACAGGAAGAAGAGCGTGGGGATTTGAGGAGAGATTGGCGAAGGGTAGGGGAAGTTAGCTGCCGAGGAAGTGTTGGGAGGAGATAAGGGAGAGGACAAAAAAGGAGATGAGTTTATTGAGATGGGAGAAGGAAAAGCAGGGATTTTTTAAGGAGAGAGGAAGAGAATTAAAGAAAATAGAAAGGAAAGATGAGATTCTTGATTTTGGTAGTGTACAGGAATGGGATATGAGTAAGCAGAAAGAAGAGAGGTGGGGGAAAATTAGAGAGTCGTGATATAATAGGTGGTATAAGAGAGTGAAAGGGGAGAAGATTCCGGAGTATCTAAAAAAAAGATGGGCGTAGAACAGATGGAAGAAAATGGCGTGGTACAGGCTGGGAGAAGAGGTCAGGGAAGAAAGATATTGGGCGAGAGAGGAGGAGAGGATGTGCACGGTGTGTGGGAAAGAAGAGGAAACATGGAAACATGTTTGGGAGAACTGCGGGAGTTGGGGGCTAGGGGGGAGGAGATAGTACAGGAGGTGCTGGAGGAGAGTGGGGAGAGTAGGGAGAGAGAGGATTGGCTGAAAAAAAGTGGAAGTGTTTAGGGAAGGGGGGGGTGATGGACGATGAGGGGGAAGAAGACAAGGAATGGGGAGAAAGCAAGAAGGAGTGAATGTGGTAAAGAACGGAGAGTGATAGAGAGAGAGAGAATGAGAGAGAAAGGAAAGTGCTTGTGTGAGGAATGGAGAGAGGTGTGAATGAGAAGCTTTGGAATGGTAAAGTAGAGTAAGAAGGAAGGAAGGTATGTGGAAGTAGAGTTGACTTACGACGGAAGCGGAGGTCCCGGGTAAGTGTGTATATAGCGTGCGTTTAGGTCTAAGATAGGTTAAAGTAGTGAACAAATGTAGATAAAAATTTTTTGTTTTTTTTTTGTATATAGCTGTATAGAAGATTGTAACCCTACGGGGAACAATAAAAAGTTATCTATCTATCTATTAATTTTTATTTCGATAATTATTGCGAATTTTGGAAAATAGACTTTTCTTCTCAGTTTGACTTGCTCTATTAACCCACGACAGCATAAGTAAACAATATCAAACATTCTGTATATATTTATACATATAAATAATATGTTTTAATTATACACGTTTTATCTTTTCGATAACATATATTCACTTCATCTATCAGTTATATGTATACATGTATTAGCACAAAGTGTTTACAGATCATCACGATCAGTTCGCAGCAGTCGCAGAAGTCAAGCATTGTTTGCCGCGGATGGGTAACCGTTTGGAAATTTCCAAAAAAATTCTTAAAAAAAGTTTCTTTCTCGGGAGTTTTTTTTTTGCTGCAAAAAAGTTTTTTAAAATGTTATAAAAATATTGTTTTGTTTATTGAGATTATGTAATAATATGATATCTATTCTTATCAGACATCCGGTATAGATAGGATTTAGTCGGACTGGAATCTTTCTGCTGACTTCGGATTATGACGGATTCAATCAGATGCGTTTTCTTTTTTATGGATTTGCTTAGTATAAAACTGACTCGTTCAGGTACAGATTTCGGACTGAAATGTATTCAGGCAAATAGAAATTTTCCTATTCAAATTTTTCATATACTTTTACCAAAGAGCTGTTTTTGTTAATAACTTATAAAGAGCGACTGCTAAAACTTCTTGGTCACTCAAAATCACGATCTTGACAACACATGTCAAGGTCAAGGTCATCGATACTGCTTCCCCCACCCCCCATCAGCATATTTATCATAATTTTTAACTACACTAAGGAAAAAAATAATTAAATTTTAATAAATATTTGTTTAAATATACTTGCAATAAAATATTTACTTACGAAACATAAATATTTATTCAATAAAAAAATGATAGTTAAATTAAATTAGTTGTTTTTGCACTAAATAAATATTTATTTACTTTTAGTAAATATTTCATTGCAAGTACCCAAAAAAATATTTGTTAAAATTTAATAATTCTTTTTTATTAGTGTAATATTGTAGAATCAAAACATCCTTAAGACTTCTTTTATGTTCAACTGTCCAATTTACGCTTTCTAGAAGTTTTGTTTACACTTCCATCACTTTCCCCTTACTTTCGACTTATTTTTATTTTATAACTATTATTAGAATATTATATCAAAATATACAAAAAAATACCTGTTCATTTAAAAGTGTCTTTGACACAGTATATGAAAAAGCTTTCTTCCTGTCACAAACTTTGATGTTCTCATTAAACAAAGTTATACCTTCATCTGAATAATACATATCGAGAATTTGGCTCAAACGAAGACTGTAAAAATCGTTGACCAAAGTGCGCACCTTGCCCGCTATAATGAGACCTATAAATCAAACAGGATAGAAAGTAAATTTCGCTTGTAATTTCATACGTATTACTTTTCTATAATTAAAAAAAAAATATTTTTTTTACGATGATTACCGTCGATATCACCAACTATCTCAGCACGGGTGGCATCAAAGTGGCCATTTTTACTTTTTAAATAATAAACACTTGGACGCATAGTATTATTCCAAAATCCGGCGGCCCCAAGTTCCATATCAACGTCTAATATAGGTCCTTGATACACTATCATTTCCGCTAACTCACCTAAAAGATATTCTCTAATAGTAAAAATATAATAGAAAAAATTATAATAAAATTTTGATGAAATGAATAAGCATATAAAATCTGTTCTTACACCAATCAAGTTCAAATTAGTGTCATTAATTAGCACATTTAAAATGTAAAACTTTCCCGAAAATTAATAGAGGAGAAAAGGATAATATGGCACCCATTTTCATTTTATTGACTAACTTTGTTTATAATTAATATTTTCTATTGAAACTTGAACGATTACATTCGTCAGAGTGTTGTTTGACAAATTCTAGATTCAAAGTAATGAAATATTTATTATTTAGGACGTGATTTATAAAAATCTAATGCACTGCATAATCGGTAGAAGAGAAAAAATGGTTGTAATATGGCTATCTATAAAAATAATAATTAAAAAATTAGTTTAGTTTAAAAAACACATTAACTTGTTATAAAATTATATATTTTAAATTTTCCATTGTTTAGAATTTTTCTGATTTAGTATTTTCCTGCGTTCAGAAACTTTAGAAATACCATTAGAAATTTTATTAAAAATATCACTTTATTCCTGTTTAACATTAAACAACCAGCATAAAATAATCTCTAATGTTAATTGTTAATATTAACAAAATTCTATGTTAATGTTTTAACTTTGTATAACTCAAAATGTATACGGCCGAATAAAAAGTTAAATAACAAAAAAAACACTCGAGTATACGAGTATGTACCTTCGTGTTATAATACACTCTAGCTTAAGAATAATGAGGAAGTGTATGTAATTAAAAGTTAAAAGTGTACCTTGAAAAAGTTTAGAAGTGCTCAAAAGTAAAACTGCCTTATAATAATTGTCAGTCATTATGTATTGGCTTATTAGTATCACTAAAGAACGGCGGGCTACTAAACGAATAACTCCATAAGCAATTGTTAGAATACGTCACCTAAGAACAGAAATAATAGAAGTAGCCATATTGTCAACAGTAGCCCTCTTCTTTTTTATTGAAATTGCATTTTTTTAGGAACTATAAAGAAGAAATTGAAATAAAAAAATAGTTTTCTTCAAAAATAGCTGAACTAATTTTATTTAAAAAATATACTTTATCAACATCGTTTAAATTTAAATCTTTACATCACAAAAGTGGTCACTAAAAAATATCACAAAAAAATTAACAAAGAATTTTAAAAAATGGTTATCCGTTTTTTTTTTATAAAAATAACAACAAATATAATTTTTGTAATAAAAAAAATGTATAAAAGAACTTTTTAATTCTTTTATCTGTTTTTTTTATTACATATAACTTTTTTGTGATGACTTTTTTGTTTAATGACGCAGATATCTATACTAAATCTAGATCGCTAACCTGTGTTAGCAGATGACAGTATTGAGACAGGAAGGATTTCCGGTTTCAACCATGTTATCTATAACAAAATAGCCGCTTATAAGTATGAATGCAGGAGCAGGAACCTTAGAAAGTATACCAAGCACACCCCTTGTGCTTGATCTGTCCATATAATCTTTAGCTTTAAAATGTGCACTGAAAATAAGGTGATTTTTGGTTGGTTGAAAACCTTCTCTTCCAATTTTGTCAATCCACATTTGCAATATTACAGGGCGATTTAAAGGAAATCTAAAACGTGTAGGTAATGTTTATTTGAAATATAACCTTAGAATGTCATAAAACTCGTATGTTATGAACATATACATCCACGGAATTTGATTCTGTCCATGGAGAAATTTTTCAAACTGAGAAGTCACCACTTTCTACATACTCGCAGTTCATGATTAATGTAACGACTAGAGCTTATTGGTCGTTACGTTAATCATAAACTGTAAGTATGTAGAAAGATAGCGACTTTTTAGTTTGAAAAATTTCCTCATAGACAGAATCAAATTCCATGGATGTACATTCATTCTTTTTTTCAACCGGTTCAATTTACAATACTTAAGGTCTACAATGAGTTGTAAAGTGTAGTTGCAAATCGCGAGTGGCTAGTTGCCAGTCGCAAGTTGTAAATAATTTCAACGCCTAATCTACATTTGAATGTGGAGATTGTTATGGAACTATAAGAACTATGAAAGGTGATGGACATCCACTGGAGGTCAATTTCTATGTAGGTACCCAAGCAGAACAGGGAGTCATCACAACGTCAAAATGATGTCGAAGTGACTGCATAATGATCATTAAAAGTCACTTTTCAATCAATTACGATTCATTTTGGATGTCGTTTTGACACAATTGTGAATCACTTTGATGTCATTTTGACTTGTTGTTCTGCTTGGGTAGTGACATACATTTTTATAAATCACGTTCTATCAGGGGAAACCCTGCAAAGTAATCTCGCCGATTTTAATAAAATTTTATGGGTGTGTTGTATTCACTCACACTTTTACTGTAGTAAAGCCGTTTGTTGCGTAACTTAGGCATTCTCGAGAAAATAACGATTAAATATTTTCAGCACCTATAGTACCGTTACAAAAGAATGATTATCGAATAAGCGACGTGACGTAGCACGTTAGGACGTCGACTGGTACGCTTGGAGTCCCAGGTTCAATCCCCGCGGATAAAACTTTTTTTTATTTAAATCTTATATTTTTTAATTGTTATATGTATATAATTTTAAATCATTTTTAATTATTTAATATAAAATGTTAGTTTAAAAAGTCAAGAAATTTAAAATGCTCTTCTATTATTAATAAAATTAAAATTTCTCATAAACACAAAAAAATATTAGAGAGAGATATTTTGACCGTTGCTGTATCAACACACATTGAACAAGAATGCCTACTACGGTCGTAGCTAAGTCTTCGTGCTTGTATTGTCTATGTGATTTTATATACTTTCCTCAAGTTCAGTGAACTGCGCGCCGAATTAATTTCCATTAATTTCTTTACAGTTTTTTCAGGGGAAAAAGGGTTAATATTTAATAATACGTGATATTACTTAATCTCGTTCAACTTAGAATTGTGTTATGACTGAAAATTAATTTGGCGCGCAGTTCACTGAAACTTGAGGACAGCATATAAAATCACATAGACAATACAAGCACGAAAACTTAGCTATGACCGTAGTAGGCGTTCTTGTTCAATGTGGACAAAAAAATATATTTGCAATAAAAATTTACAATGATCGTTTTAAGAACGTCAAAATAAATGTTTTTAAATTGTTATATCTACAACGATCTTCGAGTAAAACGTTTTGTTATTGTTTTTTTTTGTCTAGACCTTATGTTAACTGGTATACGAAACTCCTTGCTTAAAATAAACAAAAGCAACACAGTCTCGACACAGTCGTCCTTCGGGTTAGACGGGTGTGAATTTCCGAAAGATATTTGTACTTATTTATTGACAATATGGATATTCCGGGATCGTCAATGAGTACTTCAAATGAAAAAGAACAACAAGATTTTTACAGTAAATCGCTCTTAAAAAGTGCTATAAAAATAATCAAAAAATTGCTTGTTGAAAAGAATTACATTTCAGATCATTTTAAATTGCTTGACTTTTTTAACCTTTAAACACACCGATCCTGTAAAATACGGAAACACATTTTTGGGTCTGGGAGACTTTTTCAACTTTGAGAAGCTATAACTTTAATTACAATCAATATTTTTCTATGATTTTTTTTTTAATAAAAGTTCAAAATCTCAGGAGTGTGACTGCACAATCGGCATTGCCGAAAAATAATTTATTGTGAAGTTATAAAAGAAAAACCATTAAATAAAAATGAGAAATTAATCAAAAATCCACTTTTCCTTACAAAAATCATATCTTTGCAACAAAAAACGTTTAAGAATTTTCAAATACGGCGTTTTAAAGCTAAAAAGTCACACTTTCCAAATAAAATTTGGCAAAATCATTCCTTTTAAAAAGTATAATTATGTAACATGGAGAATGTGAAGTATTTTTGAGCATCTAAAAATCCATTTTAAAAATAAAAATCATATCTTTGCAACAAAAAACTTTGAAGAACTTTACAATACGGCGTTTTAAAGCTAAAGATTCATACTTTCAAAAAAAAATTATATCATTGTCATTTCTATTAAAAAATCTACTTATGTAACAAGGCAAATATGAGGTATTTTTGATTAAATTGTTTCACAATTGAAAATTGATGTGTTTTATGAAATATTTCGGAAAAACTCCCTTTTCTACAGCATTTCATAGTATTCCAAATTTAGACAGAGTATATGCAAGTAACATCCGCAAACCGACCTGTTCGAACGTATTTTGTCCAGTTTTTTTTATGTAAAATACACACAAAAAAAGTTTCACTTACACACTATATGGGTCGCATTGACCCTAACAAAACTTTGCTGCCGTGCCGTTTGAATTCTAGTTGACCAAAAAAGTTGATCAACCATATCAATCGAAAGAGGAGATTTCAAACTTTTTTTACGTCTTGGTCCAAACCTCCTATCTCATTCCGTCTTCACATAGCAAGCGTTCAAAACTTCATATGGGGTCTCTCAGATTCACTTACGTGTTAAATAACATTTTATATTAAATAATTAAAAACAATTATAAATTATTTATAACAATTAAAAAATATAAAAATTTAAATAAAAAAAAAAAATTTATCTGCGGGGATCGAACTTGAGACCCCAAGCGTACCAGTCGACATCCTAACGCCCTACGCTTGCCTACGCCACGTCGCTTATTCGATAATCATTTTTCTGTAACGGTACTATAGATGCTAGAAATATCGTGCTAGAAATTTAATCGTCATTTTCTCGAGAATGCCTAAGTTGGGCAACGAATGACTTTACTATAGTAAAAGTGTGAGTGAATACTACACACCCATAAATTATTAAAATATTTATTTATTTATTATTTATATATTAAATATTAAATATTTAATAAAATCGGCAAGATCACTTTGAAGGATTCCCCTTGTAAGTAATAAATATTTCATTATTTTAAAATACGAATTTGTTAAACAACATTTTAACAATATAATCGTTCAAGTTTCAATATAAAATATTGATTACAAACAAAGTCATTTAATAAAATAAAAATGGGTTACCATAATATCCCCTTCTGCTTTATTAATATTATTTAAAAATACTTTATTAAAATTCTGATAACTTTTTATTGATTTTCTTTATTTTTATTGATTTTAAATAAAATTGCTAAAAATTACAAAAAATCACAGATGTTTATTAATAACAAATTAGTAATAGTTTATTAAAATTATAATGAATTTTTCATGAAATTTTCATAAAATTAGTGGTCAAAATGTTTCCAATGAACTAAATATCATCGAAATTTCATCAAAATTTTATTAAAATTTTTTCAGGGCTATTTCATTTTATGATTTTCATTTTAAGATCAAAGAAATATCAATAATATTTACTATTTAAAATTCTCTACCTGCAATCGTTGCTAGCCATATGTTATCTATTTTTATAGTTGACTCAAGCGAAGAGAGATACGGCATTGATCTATCATGAATCATTTCATTTCTTGGAACAATAAAATCCACTTCATCAATATAAGTCACAGTAGGTATAGTAGTAGGCCTTTCTAAAAAAAAAAAAGAGATTTTGTTTAAATATGTAAATTGAAATTTTTATATTTTCTATCTATCTACATAATTTATACATATACATATAACAAGATACTTAATCCTTAAACACACCGATTCCGTAAAATACATAAACACATTTTCGGATCTGGGAGACTTTTTCAACTTTAAGAAGTTATAACTTTGGTTCTAATCAATATTTTTCAACAATTTTTTTTTTTTTTATAAAAGTTTAAAATCTCAAAAATGTGACTGCATAATCGATATTGCCGAAAAATGACTTATTGTTAAGTTATAAAAGAAAAACCATTAAGCAAAAATTAGAAATTGTTAAAAAATTCACTTTTACTTAAAAAAACATATCTCCGCAATAAAAAACTTTTAAGGACTTTCAAATACGGCATTTTAAAGCTATAGAGTCATACTTTCAAAAAAAAAATTATGGTATTGTTCCTTTTAAAAAGTAGAATTATATGTATAACAAAAGGAGAATATGAAGTATTTTTGGGTGTCTAAAAATCCACTTTCCTTTTAAATTATATCTTTGCAACAAAAAACTTTTAAAGACTTTACAATACGGCTTTTCAAAACTAAAGAGTCATACTTAAAAAAAAAAAATTATGTCACTGCCATTTCTATTAAAAAATATATTTACGTAACAAGGCGAATACGAGGTATTTTTCATAAACTTAAGGTGTCTAAAATTGAAAATTGATGTGTTTTATAATATATTTCCGGACCCTACACAAAAATCCTCTCTTTCACGGCACTATAGTGTTTTGACTTTAGACAGAGTAACATACGCGAACGGGCCTGTTTAAACGTGTTTTGTCCAGTTTTTTTATAAGATTAGTCACAAAAAGGTTTCATTCACACACTATATAGGGTTGCATTGACCCTAACAAAACTTTGCTGCCATGCCGTTCGAATTCTAGTTGACCAAAAAAATTGATTAACCATATCAATCGAAAGAGGAGATTTCAGACTTTTTTTACGTTCTGGTCCGAACCTGTTATCTCATTCCGTTTTTACACAGCAAGCGTTCAAAACTTCATATGAGGTCTCTCAGACCCACTTATGTGTTTAAGGGTTAAGGACTTATCATTAGTTTAAAAAAATGAAAGGATGTCACGAAGTTAACTTTTCATTCATATATTAATATATATAATAATACGTATTTTCTAACAAAAAAGCTTTTGACACTATCATCTTCAATAATAAATAATAAGCAAAATTTAAGGATAAAAATAATAATTTATTATTTCATAACATTTTCTTTGTAACACTAACAAGTATAAGTGAAAAAAAATTAAAAAAAATTGTTTATGATAAAATTAAATATAGTAACAACTGATGTTGTCACATTTTCACTAATGTGACGTCCTAAACGAATTATATAATTTATAAGCGTTTCATTTTTTTACATGAAAATAATACGATAATATTTTATTATTTTGAAATAAAAATATGAGATAGCCTATGCCAAACTAATCAGGTGATCCCTATTCCCTGGCAGCGTGAATTGCAAAAATCTGTATAAAAAGGAGATGCTAAAACATAGCGGCGCAGTCAAAACCCAAATAAATAACCAAAATATTATCAGTGCAAATTGGAAGAATTAATAAAAATGAAGAATGAGGAATCGAAACCAGTAGCTGAAGAAATGGATTCAAACTTTAACTAAAGCAATGATAAAGATTTGCCATCCAACAAAAGAGAGAAAGAGAAAGAGAGAGAGAGAGTTAGTGAGAAAAAATCCTCACCAGAAAGGTTCAGCATCTTTTCACATGTCAAACATAAATCCTGCACCAAGTAAAGAAAATTCATTTCTTTTAAAGCCTTTTTAATATAAAAAGTTTAAATTTTAGTAAATTCACGACAACCACAGCACAATCTTGACCTGAAGACCTCAAAGACAACGACCCACTTTGCGTTACCCCATTATTTTAACCGAAAAAATTTAGAATTAAAAATACAGAACATTTCAAAAGAAACTTCCGATTTCACTATTTCCCTCTCCTCTGAGTACTTCATTCTCCTTGCCTTTCTTTTCTCCATCCTATTTCTCTATATCAAACCCTGATTCCAGTCCAACATATTACTCCCCTGAAGATCCCTATTATAAGCCATTCCTCCCTGATCGCTGAACACCTTTTCCCAAATTTCCTCAATATTATCCACTTTTATCTGAACCCTATCCTTACCTACTCCCTATTCATTTTCCTGTTTCATCTCCCCTACAAATCAGCCCGACCTGACCTTTCCCTGACAATATTTACGATTCTGGAATTACCCTTAAAAATTTAATTTTTCAATACCGTTTAGACACAAAAGTGTCAATCCTTTTACCTGGCAAACAATTTCCCTTATTAGTCCCCGCATATTATTTTTATCCTATTTTTCTATATGCCCCCTATTTTAATCAGACTTACAGACACGCACACCTACTCACGTACACTTACTTGCAATAAGTAAAAGTTTCAGATAGGATTTTAATACAAATTTTTCCGAACTTTTATGAACAGATCCAAAATCTGTGCCCGTTCTAAACTGAATCAAATTTGTAACCCTTTTCCGTGCTTTAACTTCAAGTCTATCCAAATAAATCCAAAACAATCTTTCAATTCTTTTTAATCCAGAAATCCAATCCAAATAAACTTAAAATTTATCCTGATAATTTTTTCAATCTTCCTCAATCCGTGAATCCAATCCAAACGAATCCGAGATTCGTTTCAAATCCTTAATCCGTACCGTTTGCGAGTTTTAATCGAAATAAATACTCCGGTAACAAACCAAAAGAAACTTTTTAACTGTATTTTATTCTTTCTTTTTTTTTCTATACGCCTAAATACATTTTTATCCAAAATCTGTATCCGAATCTTTCCAATACTTTCACCAGGATTATTATTAATTAATTCTAAATTGAAATGTGTTATCTTAATTTTACATTTGTTTGTACATACTTATACACAATTTATAATATAAAATTATTTGCTATCAATTTGTATTCAAAACAATTTTTAAGTAACCAACTTTAAACTTTATGTTAATATTGTTAAAGGAATAAATTAGTTAGATGTAAATTCTTTGGATTAATTAAACTTAGTTCTCTTTTTCAAAAATCGCACATGGTCCACTACCCGATAAAGAGAATTACTTTTTTAATCAAAAAATGAGAACCGACAAAGACATAATTTCAGGGCAATGCTATTGCGCTCATATAAAGCATAGACATTGTGTTTGAAACATAATCCAAGTGCATTCGGTACGCTCTATTGAACGTTGACTCACTGATACAGTTACTGTATACTAGTACTTTATTTTTTTCCTCCCCCTCCATTCCTTAACTCAATCAAACTGGCATCTCCATCCCAAGTAAATTTATTTAATATTCTGGACATAACACTTACATTACATGAAAAAACTAAAAAAATTTCCGAATGTACGATACCAAATGTCATTGCGTGAACAATTTGATCTAATCCAACATTTTGATGTTGTAAGGCAGCGGCGACAGCTGTTATAATAGCACCTATAGCAATAGTTCCATATGACGTTAGGACCACTCCATACTCTCTCGGACAATTCCACAAATCGTCAAGTGAAACTCTACCTGTAACATTTACTTTAATTTAATTCAAATTTTCTTAAAATGTATAGGAGAGAGTGGGCTAAAAATTGGACCGTGTCCTAAATAGGATTTTTTTAATTTAAATGAATACGGTTGAGCAGATTTGGGTGCCATTTATAATATAAAGTCCTTATTAGATACCGAACATGTGACAGCAGTTTGACATTTCTCTGTCATAACATTCATAGAATAGACGCAAATTTTTTAGCCATTGTGCAAAAATTTTTTTAAGAAAGATAATCCTTGTAAATCATTATTTAAAAGATACTAAAATTTTGAAAGGTAATTGATTTAAAATAATTAAAGAGTGTAGAATTCCAAAATGTCAATCATTTTGTGATCATTTTTGTTTATTGTAAAATTTGTTCCAAAGTTCAAAAGCACTCAAAAGGTTCCAAATCGGACTTTCAAATCGAATTATAACTTGATCGTAGCACTGATGATCAGTTGACAAAATCTGGTTCTAGAAATGTTAAATTATTAAAATATTATCATCAAACTCGGAATAATTGAATTTTATGAATTTCAACTCTAATTATGTAATAACAATATCATAATGTGATCGGGAAACGTTTAATGATATTAACAGTCACTAATGTATTTTTTAATAAAATTTTTATTTTTTACTGCAAAATTGTTCGTTTTTATTCAATACTAAAAAAATACATTTAAATCTTTTAAAATTCTATTAAAAAATTGATACAAATGGAAGTGTTCAATTCGGACCAGAGGGTGATGCGATTTGGGACCACTCGTTCCAAATCGGACTGGACAAAAACGTTTTTACATTTTCCAGTATAGTTCAACACAGGTGATAGATAGATAAAAATGGTTTGAAGCAAAAATGATTTACTTTATTTAATTACATACATTTCTTCATTATTTTTAAACTTGAGTGTATTATCACACGAATGTACATACACTCGTGTTTTTTTTGTTATTTAACTTGTTATTTGGCCGTATACATTTTGAATTATACAAAATTAAAACAATACCATGGAATTTTGTTAATGATTTTTTAAGCAAAATTTTTATATTGAAATATTTTTTCGATAAATCGATTGTTATTCTAAAGAGCGGTGTTTAGAAACATTAAAGACATCATTGTATGTTTGTTGTTTAATGTTAAACAAGGATAAAATGATATTTTTAATAAAATTTCTAATAATATTTCTAAAGTTTCTGAACACAAAAAAATTCTAAATCAAGAAAATTCTAAACAATGGAAAATAAAAAATATATAATTTTGTAACAAAGTACTGTGTTTCTTTTAAACTAAACTAATTTTTAAAATTATTTTTATGGATAGCCGTATTACAACCATTTTTTCCCCACCGATTATGCAGTTCATTAGATTTTTATAAATTACGTCCTAAATAATAAATATTTCATTACTTTAAACCTAAAATCTATCAAACAACACTCTGACGAATGTAATCAGTTAAAGTTTCAATAGAAAATATTAATTATAAACAAAATGATTCAATAAAATGAAAATGGGTGCCATATTACCCTCTTCTTCTCTATGTATTTTTAACGGCATCTTCGTTTTTACGATCTGACTTTATTTGCGCCCTATAGAGTGCAAAAAGGTCATACTTATCCTACTCTCCCCTATGTATTTGCAAATAAATGAAAAGCTGTACCTCTTAATTTCTGACCAATCTCTTCGCACAATGTATTCGTGCCGCTTGAATCTTCTTTCATTATTGTATTTGAAATGGCTTGATGTAAAGTGCACCGTTCTATCGCTGTGAGCGCATCAAACGGAAAAAGTTCCGGTTTTCCTGGAACCATTCCCTTTATCAATTTATATTTGACACTTTGCCTTCCAGATTGTCCAAAAGGAAGAATCCCGTCATTTTCTTGTATATCTTTATAATGTTTGATGCCATCAAGTTTAAATCTAACATGTAACAAAAGGAACATAATATACATATTATACATATGCATACATACAAATACAAACAACATATCCCTAGTTGAAAATTTTTAACAAAAATTTTAGGCGGTCAAATCGAGACCCCGAAAAGAAAAAAAAACTATATAAATATAGATCCGGAAGTAAGTCATTTCCGAGTTATAGTTATTTTTATGTTTAAAAAATTGTAATTTATAGTCTGCGTAGCATCCCTTTATAAATTTTTATTTTTTAAATATTTATTTCTTTTTTTTAATTTTTTAATTTTATTTTTTTAATTAATAATTCTTTTTCAGTAGTAGAGAGAGATATTTTGACCGTTGCTGTATCAATACAAATTGAACAAGAATGCCTTTTACGGTCGCAGCTAGGTCTTCGTGCTTGTATTGTTTGTGTGATTTTGTATATTTTCCTCAAGTTCAATGAACTTACGCATCGAATTAATTTTCAGTCATAACACAATTCTAAATTGAACAAGATTAAGTAATATCACGTATTATTAAATATTAACCTTTTCTCTCCCTCAAAAAACTTTAAAGAAATTAGTGCGAGAAATATCACCTCAGCCAGAATTTGAACCTGGGATCTCCCGAATCTCCGGTACGGGTGTTTTAGCCAACTCGACCATTGAGGCTGTACAGCCTCAACGTAAAAACGACTTAGAAGGTAACACGCAATACCAAAACAGTATTGGAAGGCATTTAGTGCGCGCATTGTACATTCGTGTGATAATATATTTAAGTTTAAGGCGATGCTGGAGATATCGACTGAACACGATTATTTTTAATTTCAGTAAACTTTTTATTGAATTCACAGAATTATAAATCCTTTTCCAGGATTAATGTATTGACAAAAACATAATACGCTGGCAACAATTTGACACAAAAAACGGAAAAAAGTTGCAAAATTATATGCTTCTGTTCAAAATGACCACTTTCAGCACGAATGCAGGACTAGAAATTACGATTTTTTCAACATGAAAATGGCTATAACTCGGAAACGATTTATTTCCAGATCTATGTTTGTATAGCTTTTTTCCTTCTCTAAGGGTCCCAAAATATTTCGGGCAATTTTCCGGATATCCTGTATATTGTATATATATGTATACTTAATACTAATTTTTTTTATCTATTATACATGCCAGCAATTGATATTGTTTAAAAAAATAAATTTGGGTGTGCTTTATTTCTTTGCAATTGATTCATAAATATGAACTTTATGTTTCGACTGCTTTATCCCCTTAATGAAATTTTAAAAACTTTTTGTTGAATTTTATGTTTATTTTAGAATATAATCAGCGATTTTATCAAAATTTGAAAAAAAAAATCATAAAAAATTTCAATAAAATGTCATTAACTTATCATTATATCTGCGATTTTTCATAGTAATTCATAAAAAATTTATTGCAATTTTAATAAAATTTTCTTACTTTTTCATTAAATAGTATTAGTAATAATACAGAAGAAGTGATACTAGATCCTTGTAGGATAGCTTCATTATATTTCCGACCTTAAATGATGAATTCTACATAAATAATAGCATAATGCATATTTTGTCAGAATTGAGAACATTATTTTACAAAAACAATATGTTACTTTTACTGTTATTTTTTATAAAACTTTTCCTATGACATTCAATTTCTCTATGACATTATCTGTAATTACAAATGTTGGTAACAGATTACGTTAACCAAAAAGCTGCAAATGGAAAACATAGCAAACACAAATAATTTGAAATAGATAGAAATGAATTCATTTCAACATTTTTGAATTTACGCATCAAATTTTTTGAATCCATTTGAATCCAAAAATAACACATATTGGGGACATCAATCCATACAAATTCAAAATGATAAATAGCACATTTTATATTTCAATCCATTTAAGTCCCAAAATACGTCGTAAATAACCCTGCAATGAAAATAAACGGTTAGAAATGAATTCATTTCGATATTTTCAAATTTACACTTCAAATTTTTTGAATCTATTTAAATCCATAAATAATATAATATATAGATATGAATACATCTGAATTCAAAATAATGAATAGCTCATTTCGTGTTTCAATCCATTTGAGTCCATCTGAATCCAAAAATACTCCGAGAATCTAAAGTGCGAACTCGGAAATAAATGAATTGCAACTTTTGATTTATTTGAATTTATTTACTGGGTGACGAATTGCTAATAATTACTTATGAAATCATTTGTTTAATAATCTACCGTTACATAATAGCCTGATACGCCAATACACAATAGTCGACTATTGTTATGAGACATATTTACTTTTGAGCATTTCAAAACTTTTTCAAGATATATTTTAACAAATAATTACACATATTTCCACATTGTTTTTAAACTTAAGCGTGTTATCATACAAATGTGTAAAACACCCTCTGGGAAAGTTTTGGATAGGGATTTAATACGAAGTTTTCCGAGTTCTTCCGAAATCTGTGTCCGTTCTAAACTGAAATCATCCAAATCAAATTTGTAACCCTTTTCAATCCATGTATCAACTCCAAGTTCTATCCGATTAAATCCGTAATACAATCAGGAAAACAATTTTAATCAATTTTAATCTATAAGTCCTCTCCAATTTTAATCCGAATGAATTCGACAACAATCCGAAACAGTCATGCAATCTTTTTCAATCTGTGAGTACAATCCAAATAAATCCGAGGCTCGTCTGAACAAAGTTTTCAATTTTTCTTAATCCATGCGGTTTCTTAGATTCAATCGGAATGAATCCGAAACAAACTTTCAACCTCTTTCAATCTGTGTATCCAATCCTAATAATTTCAAAGCTTATCTGGAGAAACTTTTAATCCTTCTCAATCCATGAGTCCAATTCGAACAAATCCAAAACTTGTCTGGACAAGGTTTGGCAGTTCTAAATCCGTACGATTTCTTGAGATTCAATCAGAATGAATCCGGTAATAATCCGAAACATGCTTTTTAATTTTGTCAATCCGTACTTCCAATTCGAATATTTCCAGAACTCATTTGATGAGAACAGATTTTATATTCTAACCATGTGTTTTACATAGAATATATGATCAATTACGTGACTATATCGACATGATATCCACTTAAATTCTACATGGACACTTCCATATAGATGGATTTTAATTCATTTGATCCACGTAGAATTACTGATAAAATTTGATGAAGATTAAAATAGAAAATAGCAATGTTTAACAGAATTTTGTGAGAATAAATTCATATCTACTTTTCTCCTGTACAGTGGTGGACAGAATAGTTGTGACACTTTTTTTACGATGATTTTCGGATGTAACCTGCTCACCGAGTGATTGAACATAATTTGGTTCTTACCTGTAAATCCAAGCAATTACGTTTACTGCTCGATGAGCATTCTAAAATCTATCGAAAAAAAGTATCGCAACTTTTTTGTACATGACTGTCCACGTAGAATTTACGTGAGTAAATATAAATTAATTTTTATCCTATGCAATCCGCGTTGAAATTTTATTATTTTGATGACAGAAATAAACACATTAAACTCACAAAACAGATTCTTTTATCTGCGATGCTATTCCGTTTAGCGATAAATGCTTATATTTCTGAACAGCACAAATTATTGATTATTTAAAGCTTATGCTTGTGCTGTTTTGATTTTGAAGTCCAAGATTTCTTTCTTGAGCACAGTTACTGCTCAAAAACACAAATATTATTGATAGACGTGATAGGTCCATGGATGAAAAAACCCCGATCTATATCCTAATGAGCAGACAATTTGTTTAAATGTTCTCTTAATAAAAATTTTTTTATATTTAATTTAATTATTAGGGGAAAGGAGAGGGTTGTGAAATGCCATTTTGTTTTTTGACAATAATTCAATAAAAGCAACACAATTCTAACCAACCCCAGTTTATTAGCCATAGAATTGTAACAACCCATGTTATCCTAGCACGGACTAACTCGTGGTTTCGAAAGAAGGGTCGCAGTTAAATTAAAACTGAGATTGGTAAAGTAACAATTAATTGTTTATTAGGAACTATTTAGAGATTTAGCTTATAATCGGAGTATTCAGATGAGATGAGACAAGACCGAAAGCGCTTGGTCGAAGCAAAAGATCTCTTTACTTTTGCTCGTTCTCTAGGTTCTGGTTCGGAGGCTTTCTGGATCAGGAAAAGCGATCTCTCCGGCTGATCTCGCTCCTTTTACAGTCTGTTTGACAAGAGCGTATATGGCAAAGTTTAAAAACTATTTGAGGTAATGAATTAAAAAAAAATATACATATATTATACTATATGATATAGACTAGGATGCTTTATTATTAATAAGTCCAGTCGCCTTTATTATTAATAATTGCCTGGCATCTCCGAGGCAATTTTCGACTAATTTTATAGCATAATCTTGTCACAAACCAAATAAATCAAATCTATTGAAATAACTGCTTGACGGTCCAAATCTTTTTCCCTTGGAGTTTGATGGATCGAAGAATTTGCCCAAACAGAAATTTTGTCCGTAAAAATTACCTGACTCCAATTGCGATCCAAATTGTCTTTCGCCCAAATGAGTCTTTTTTCGACGTGTTTTTTTAGACATTAGCGATTTCTTCAATGCTTCGAAATTTTACTTCATGGGCCAATAAATGTCTTCTTATAGTGTCACATGACACATTTAGACCCTTTTTACGCAAAATCGTTTGCCTTCCACCCAATGATAGACTAAGATTCTTCTTTAATATCCATAAAATCACTTTGTCCTCCTTTTTCGTTGTTACTACTTAAGCGGAACCACGATCTGGCAGGTTATCGACGTTTTTCACATCGAAATAATGTTTCACCCACTTACTTACAAATGTCTTTGACTTTTTCATGTATTTTGCAGCCGGTCCGTATGACATTTTTGGTCTTTTCGGATTCAAACTTAAAAATACATCTTCGTAACGTGATGCATACGTGGCACTCATGATAAAATATGTCATTCTGTGACCAAGATTAAACGACAATTGAGGTTTTCTTTTCAAAGCATCTTGGGGGAGGCATTCCTTTATCTGATCGCGTTTGAATCACTCCTTTAACGGTTTCCAGGAAAACGTTTTGCCGCACATGCTCTTATCAAACTGACTGTATACCTTATCTCGGAGTTTCGGAGATATTCGGGTGGAGTTCGGGCCGGTCCGTGATCCAGCATCCCCACCGCTTCGAGATTAGTTTGCTCCCGCGCTCGCTCGTAAGCACGTGCGGCGTTCGTGTCAGCGCCAGGAGATACGGCGCGTGCGCGTGTGGTTTGCTACTCGTCAACAGCAATTTCTGACTTGTTCAAACGAGCGTATGTAAAACGATTATCGGCGTCTGTTATATTGTCCGGCGGGTCCGCCGGACAGCAAGGCGGTTGTTAGACCCAATGGGATGATGCAGGAGTGCATCGTTATAGAGTTCTATCAATCACTCTAGGTATAAGTTTATCGGGTATATAGAACGAACGTAATTTACAGAAGAGAGGAAAAAGGGATGCGTTTGTGAAATAGTAGAGAAGTCGTGGAATACTAACAACTAATGCCATAAGAAATTTTTATTTATAAAAGAACATGAATTTAATAATCTTTTGTAGATTTAACATACAAATACATATAAATGCCGCAAAATAAGTTTTTACGAACATTTCGTAAAATGTATTTTATTAAAAAAACATTCTTTAAGTAATTTGTTTGGCGTAACAAATTTTTTAAATAAAACTTAAAGTATTTTAAAATAATTTCTTTGTTTCTAATAAACATTATACAACATCTACAATAAAATTATTGTAATGTCACAAGAAACACGTGACAGACGACCATATTCCACAAGCATATAACTCACATATAACATGATTTTATTTGCCGAAATCATACGCAGGTAAGGATACACAATAAATTCAATAATATTATTTGAAATTTACATTTAAGGCCTTCAAGTTAAACTAAAATAAAAAAATTAATATGTAACATAATACTTTTGAAAAAGAGAATATAAAGAATATACCACCTGTAAAAATTTCTGTTATCTGTAAAACTGAAATTCAGCTTTTATAAAAACGCAGCGAACACTAATGACCAGTAACTATTCTACCAATAACTATCCTAGTATATATCAAAATAGACTGTAAGGAAATAATTTTAACAGTTGCTTTCAGAATTTAATGCAAATTATACAAAACATTACGATATCCATTACGAAAAAGACGCAAAGGCTAAGAATCGTAATCCCTGTGATTATTGTAATCTTGTAATATTTTTCAGTGATCCATTGATTGTAGTACGAAAATGCTACATAAGTTTATTGTAATGTTTACACGCTATTGTAATATTTGTGGTTATTGTAGTATCTTTTTGTAATTATTGTAATATAAGAGTACAATTTCTAGCCCGTGCATCTTTTTCATAAGGAATTCCACTACCCCAGATATATTCCCCAACCGCCGTTCGTCCTCATATTGACACATTTTTCTAGTTGCATTAAATATTTAAACGAATAACAGAGAAGTTACTCCAGATGCCATTCCGCATTTGTGAAAATCAGTAAAAGAAACTATAGGAAAGACCAGGGCAATTTGAGAGAATTTTTTTTCCTTTTGCGTCTCCTGAGTCCTATATTCATTTAAAAAAAAGTTGAACGGTTTAAAAAGTTGAACTTCCCCCTTCACCATGCCATTATAGATAAAACATGAAAATGTACTTGCTTTGAAGTATAAATAAAAATGTCGATCAATGCCAAGTATTTTGAATAACCCCAAGCCCGGGGTAATTCGTAACTAGTCCGAGAATATCCGAAATTTGTGTTTTAAGTTGAAAAACTGTAAAAAAGCTGTTGTTAGGACTTTCCTTTATTTAAAAAAGGATATAGGTATACAAAAAACAAATGCAAACATACACGTTTGCATATCCTTTTATGCCATCGGTGTGACAGATTTCCTAATCTCAATCTTTAACGCTTTATAACTTTTTACCTGCTTAAAAGCGATGATTTTATATTCATATTCATGTTTTATGTTCTAAAATACCTAATACTATCATGTTTGAACTAAATCAATGAAAAACTTCAGTTTATAATACCTCAATGCTTAACTCTGCGTAACGCAATCAACGTAAGGTTAAGGTTACCCATAGGCGCTGCAATCAATATTAACGAAACACTCTAGTGCTCGGTATTACGAATAGTAACATCAACTGTGCGCATTATTACGTATGATCGACAAAAATAGACATCACATAGCAAAAAGTAAACACGAAATGTTTCAAATATATTCAACTGGACACGATACATTCAAGTTTTCAAAAAAAACCTTATTATTTTACTTAAATTTCGAAAAAATGCTAACTTTCAGCAATTACGTCGACTGTCACAAAATACATTTTTTACTACTACGACTTCAATATGACGTCGTTGCCAACAAAACTTTGTTAGCAACATTGTTACATTAGGACGTGTTTACAGTATTTAAAGTAAATTTTTAATATGTACCCATAAAAAAGATATTTCCAATTATCAAATTACCCCGTCTAACGATTTGCCCCGATTTCCCCTATTTATGATGGATATTATATATTTATGTATCAATAAAATCAATAAAACATCAAAAGTGATATTATCGATAGTCTATTGAATTTGTCTTGAAGATCCCTACAATGTTATGGGAAAAGTTGTATGGTGCTAATTTAAAAATTCAAGATGACCTTTTTTTGGTAACGAAGGGGAAATGCGTTATCGCATACCCCAGACCTCGGGGGAGGCCTGGTTATGTGGGGCTCTCCCCCGCCAACGACGTGCCGGCGAGGACCTACCCACTAAAACCCCTCCGGGTGTCCTGCCCTGGTCCGTAACTGGGAGGCTCCGGGAACGTGTGCAGCATACTTCCGGTGCCCCCCGACCCAGTCGGCCTGGCGGCCGGCTCGTCTCGCCAGGGGGCGCCTTAGCGGTAGGCACCCCTGGCAGGGCTTAAGGCCTAGTCTGCCTTAGGTCAGGGGGGAGGGACACCGTCCCCCCCCGCCTCTTCCTCTTTTCGCCTCTTCCCCTTTATTCAAGATGACCTCAATGTTTTTATTTAAAATTTTTTTAAATATTTTATTCTATGTTATAGCCTGCATGAAACAAATTAGTATTCACATTTTTTAACTGTTGGAAATTAAAAAAGATCGTGCGTATCGTTGGAAATTAAAAAAGATCGTGCGATGAATACCCTGTACAATTTTATATAAATTTTATATAAATTTTTAAAAATTTGAAATTTTTATATAAAATTTCTGAAAAATTATATAATAAATTTAAAAAAATTTTTTTTACAATGGTATAAGAATTTTTTTACAAAGAATGTTATAAATTCGACTTGCATTGGAAATTTATACCTGTGCATCAGAGACGATGACATTGTTTTCATGTCCATCGTAGTATAAGAATATTTCTCTGCTTTACGAATAATATCCAGTAGTACGCGCATGTTCATAGGAAGACGGAAATGCTGCATGTTGTTATTCACATAACATTCCTTAAGCTCCTCTGGTATGCGGAGTTGTGATTCCGTCAGGCTTATTCCTAGGAAGACGCAATAAGTTTTAAGAATTAAAAAAATTTTGTGCCGTTTACCACGTACTTTATTCAAATAGCAGCTTTCCAGATGGAACAGAAAATCATAACAAAGGAAGGTCGTCAATACATCTAAATTTCCTTTTGTTTTTGGTACGATTTCTTACGAAAAAAAACATCAATGATGTTTACACACAACTTTGGGTGTTTACATTCAATTTTCGGTGTCAAAACTCAAAATTTTATTGTCAACATCTAACTTTTGATGTTGACAATCAAAGTTTAGATGTTGGCATCCAAAAATAATTTTTAATTTTTACAATTTTCAGCTCAATCTATACCTCGGTGTTCGAAGTGACAGGACGCGGACGCCCGCACAGAATTTGGGAGATCTAGATTTGAACCCTGGCTAAAATGCTATTTTTCTCGCAATAAAATACTTGACAGTTTTTCCGGGGAAAGGAGATATTGTATATGCTTCTAAAAGCATTAATATTCCGGCTTCATAACTATGTTTTCAGTCCGATGATAATGCGCAGTTTGAGTTGAAAAGTGTAAAAATTAAAAATTATTATTCGGCGCCAAGAACCACTGTAATTGACATAGGCCTTCTATTCTTGTTTTATAATGTTTAATTACCGCAAAAATTTTTCAATTGATTTAAGATTAAATTTTGTCATTATACGATATTACATTCTGGCAAATAAAAAATTCTGTTATAAATGTAGTGCTAATTTTAAACGTTTTAAAATGTTTAAAATGTTTTAAAATCTTATTTAATAACACACACGCACGCACAAATCTTTGTATGAAAAAAACAACAATGCAATTTGAAATTATTGTAACACAAAGTAGAAATAATTTACAGGACTTTAATAGTAGTGATGGCAATGACATTTAATACGTATTTTATTAATATTAATTTAAATATTAATTTGTAGAAGACAAACGTGATATAAATGAAGAAGTCTAGGATAACAATGAAAACTTTCAAAATAAAGATCAAAACTTCGACAAAATAATAATACAGAAAATATACTCAATAATGAGTGTTACGTCTGCGGATTGCGGAATTGTAATCCGGGACGTAATTTTTTCGGTTTAATTTTAATTTTTGAGAGATTAAGGCAGCTGTCACCAGTCGTGGCTCTGAATCGTGCGATAATACGCCTAGATACACGACAATTTATTTATACGAGAAAAAAAGGGAATTTTGAGAATGTATATAATTATGTGATTAATAAGCAGTGAATTTAGAAGAGTATAATAGCGCTTTATTGAAGTGAAAAGAATTTTGACATGCGTGATTGAGCGTATATTTGGCGTGGGATTATGAAAGTACAGTCGTGAGCTAAAAGGTTGCAATACATTTTCTTCGATGGTTTTTGGAATGTAGACTTGCTCATCGATCGGCGAACGTAATTGGTTGGATCCACAAGTAAGAACCAATTACGTTCGCCGTTCGATGAGCAAGTCTACATTCTAAAAACCATCGAAGAAAATGTGTTGCAACCTTTTAGCTCACGACTGTACACGTTTTTGTGTAAATATATCTGATAGATTTATTTGATTTGTATGTTTGCATAAGTGTTACTGTTTCTGTGTAATTGTTTTATGAATGCCATAATAGAAAAAGTGTGAACATGTGAACGTTTGTATGGTAGAATCGCATTTTTTTTGTAAGATCGCTTGAAATTAAATGAAAAATCGGTCGTGTTAATAAAAGGAAAGAGTCACGTGGTTTGGATGCGTGTCAGTCGGGTTCCGTATAATCGCGACCCAGTCAGAAATAGTTCTTCAAAACGATGTCGTTTCGATGTCGAAAATGCAAGTCGAAAATTTTCGAAACTTTTATTAATTTTGATGGATTTTTGACTCCAATTTCAAATAATTTTATTCGATATCGAAACGATATTGTTTCGAGGAGCTATTTTGATATTTTCCGAAAACATCTCGTCAAACACGAAAAAATAATTAATTTTTTCATTTTAAAGAATTATTTCTGACTAGGTAAAATAATTGGAAAATCGAAATCGTTTTGATATTGGTTCAAATTAGGATTATTGTTAAAGGTATTTTTTTTATTGTTGTGTATTTAAGATAATAACACTTTTGATTAAATTTATTTTTTCAAAAATTGCTTTATTTTTATCGCTTTATTAAAAATCGATTATTTGATTAAGATTATCTAATCGGAGTACATATGCTTTGGTTAATTTGATCAAACTTAGAAGGTATTTCATGCTGCAACAATTCTATTTCAAAATAAATATCAGAAGAAAAATAGTAGTTTATAAACGTATGTAATAACTTTATTTACACAAAAAAGATAAAACTAGAAAAAAGTTTGAGAAGAAAGACATCATTAGCTCTATTTCTGATAAAAATTTTTCTGAGATATACTTTTTATATGAATTACAGAACATTTTTCAAAAATATTTAGTAATTAAATTTTTTCTTTAAATTTTTTATGTATGCATAAATACTGAAATATTCTAATATTTTATTTAAAAAACTGAGAAATTTTCTAAAAACTATAAAATATTACAGAAATTTGAAAAATTCTGGAAATGATTAAAAAATATCTAAAAATTTTGAAAATTATATTTAAAAATCTGAGATAAATTTATATACTCCGATGAAAACTTTTCTTGAAATTTTTCTGATTTTCTGTATAACATTTTTTATAATATTTTTCAGATTTTTTAATGTAAACTTTAGTATATTTAAAAATACACATATACAGGGTGTTTCAGACCACCCGTACACCCCTTTTCTCTTCGCAGGATTAGGACCAATCAAAAATATGTTCAGACGAAAGTTGTAGGGTTTCAAAAGATCTATTCAATGATCTTATCAGTTTGACCTTGGATGGCGTCGCCAAGGTCAGATCGAAATCATATTAAGTTTTTTAAATGGAACACCCTATTTTTGATTCCAGAATCTAATAGCTGGTGTCAAGACCTTTCCAAAACACTATAAGAATGTTTATTTTCGTTGACTACTTTCCGAGTTGTGCGGCTTGAAAGTTACACTACCGCCAGCATCAGCATTACTCAAGATGTACCATGTGGTGGTTACTTAGTCGGATTTAATCTTGTGTGTGGGGGTGTGCATACGTGCATGCGTATGTGTATGGGGGAGGAAAAGGGGAGTCAAAGTTTTATGTACTCTGCTTTTGTTTATTAACTGAATTGATTATGTTTGATGATCAATCATGTCCAGATTGACTGTATGCATTTTCCCGTGCTTAGCATTATCCAGAATGAACGACGTGGACGTGACGAGAATTTCATCCCCTTGGGGTGCTTGATTCACGTGAGTCCCCTTGCCTCTCACGTTTGGGGTGCTTGATTCACGTGAGTCCCCTTGCCCCTCACGTTTGTGGTGCTTGATTCACGTGAGTCCCCTTGCCTCTCACGTTTGGGGTGCTTGATTCACGTGAGTCCCCTTGCCTTTCACGTTCGGGAATGTATGAGTGTATGTTTTGTTAAGCGACTAAATGTTCAAAGCGAGCACCATTCTCTGCGATGCAAGCATCAACTCTATTTTGAAAATCATTGGTTGCTCGAAGAATTTCCTCGGCACGTAAGGATCGAATTGCTTCACTTATTCTACGAATCATATTATCCCTCGTAGTCGGACGTTCATGATAAACCAAGTTTTTTATCCTTCCCCAGAAATAATAATCAAGGACGGTGAGATCTGGTGATCGGGGTGGATAATTGATTGGACCGTATTTGCCTATCCACTTGTCGGGGAACATAGTATTTAATGCCGCACGAGCAACTCTCGATGTATGAGACGGACATGCATCTTGTTGGAACCACATGTTCAGGCGCAATTGCAGAGGAATATTTTCTAGTAAGACAGGAAGATCTGTCATTATCAAGGCGGAATATCTATCACCGTTTAGATTTTCGTCAAAGGAAACAGGACCTATGATTTGACTTCCAATAATTCCACACCAAACATTGACTTTCCAAATGGTTTGATGATCTACTTCTCTCAACCAGTGAGGATTATTTTGTGCCCAATAACGAGAGTTCCAAGTATTAACAGATCCATCACTTTTAAGTGTACATTCGTCAGAAAATAAAATTTTCAAGTGGAAATCAAGTCTGCTGTCTTATAAAGTTGCAAAATACAAGTCTCTGTCTAATATCGTTATATTTCAACGCTTGATGAACAGACATTCTGTAAGGGTGAAATTTGTTATTTTTTAAAATGCGCCAAACACTGATTTTACTAACACCAGAATTTTGTTCTCGTCGTCTTAAAGAATCATAAGGGTTCAATTCTGTCGATGCAAGAATTTCCACTGTTCTTTCATCCATAATCGGACACGAATTTGTGTACCTTTGTTATGTTGAGGCTGAACGACACCTTTAATTTTGATTCGTTTAGCCAAACGTGAAAAAACATTTCGCGAGTGAGGAGTCCGATCAGGATAACGTTCCCTACATAATCTTTCCGCTGTAATGAATGTATCTCGACACTCATCTAAAATTAGCAGCATATCATATGCTTCTTCATTGGAATAGGACATGGCTAAATAAACCTAGACTAATAAAGAGGGTCGGATTTTGTTGCGCGATTGATACTGATATGACGGTTATTGAAGACGTAGGTGACAAATTTGAGAGAGTTATTGTCACTCGTGTTGAGTTGAGTCGCAATAGCGTTGTGGTGAATACATCTTTACTACATCCTATGCAAATAACAATATGTATAAAATCACGAGTTAGACATCGTTACGCAGAAAGCCGCGCTCGTTATTGCTCGTGTGCTACCGTTAAAGTAATAATGTAGTTACATAATATTATGACATACATATGTATGTGACTATCTACAGTCGCGACAGCTAACTTTCACGATTTTTCATGATCTGTTTTTGTTGGCCCGGCTCGCGTGTTTACTTTCTTTGTGTCGGCTGTACGACTTTCTGCGTAACGCGTGATTTTATATTGTTATTTACATGGTGTTGGCGGTAGTGTAACTTTCAAGCCGCACAACTCGGAAAGTAGTCAACGAAAATAAACTTTCTTGTAGTGTTTTGGAAAGGTCTTGACACCAGCTATTAGATTCTGGAATCAAAAATAGGGTGTTTCATTTAAAAACTTAATGATTTCGATCTGACCCTGGCGACGCCATCCAAGGTCAAACTGATAAGATCATTGAATAGATCTTGTGAAACCCTACAACTTTCGTCTGAACATATTTTTGATTGAACCTAATCCTGCGAAGAGAAAAGGGGTGTACCGGTGGTCTGAAACACCCTGTATATAAAAAATTTGGAGAAAAAATATGGATTTCTCAATATTTCTAAAGTGTTCCATTTTATATAAAAATTCTGAAACAAATTTCAGATAACTAATAAAATTGTTGTTCAAGTTGATGTCAAGTGACGTCGATTCTATAAATCATTACATGCGAAAATCATTCTACTTTTCTTTCATGTAATAAATAATAAAAATGAACGATGAAAAAGTAAAAATGCAATTAGTTAATTTTCTTTTTGCATCATCGCATCGTCAAATCGATGTCGAATCGATATCAATTCGATCTTTAAACAAATTTTTCCAAAATATAAAATTATTTATTATATATACATTCCAAAAATATTAAAAAATGTATGAAACTTCCATTATACTCTTTACATACGCAACTTTTCCTTACTCAAAAATGTTATAATTTCGACGTAAGTTTCAAATCGATCTTAACGATGTCGAAACGACATCGTTTTGAGGAACTATTTTTGACTGGGAATGAGGTTCTTTGATATTTCTTTTAATTTACTCATTTTATGAATTGACGAACTGAATTTGAATTGAATTTGAGTTTTGGTTGGCACGAGAATACGTTTTGTATTTTAAATCAAGAAAAGAGAAAAAGCTGAAATTTTAACTCGAGCAAATTTATTGTAATTTGAAAGTTTTAATTTAATATGTAATTAATTAGAGGTGAATCAGTTGGGTCGGAGATGACGTCCGTCCGAATGCCTTTTAGGGGGGTAAAAATTCATTTTGGGAGATTTGAGAGACATTGCTTATAGAGAAGATGAGTCAAAGAGTCGCGTTAACAAGTCTTCTTCGTCGGAAAAGAGAGAGATGAAAATATTGGAAGTCGAGGAGTCGCGTTTGTGAATCTTCCTCGACGGGGCTGGAGAGTAAGAGAGAAAAGAAGACGTCGAGGAGTCGCGTTTGCGAATCTTCCTCGACGGTGAGGATGGAAGAGAAAGATAGAGTAACGAGTGAGGACACACTCTAGCAAATGCTTGGTGTGCTTCAACCCTTTGAGACTCTGATAGGAGGGAGAAGGAAAGGATGGTAGAGAAGGAAAAGGCAACCGACCGGGCGATCCCGAAGACCAACGTCTTCGCCTGAGATAAAACCCACCCGTCGGTGCGATCGTACTTGGAGGTCTGTATTTTAGCGGTCGCCGGGCAGCAAATCTCGCTCAACCAACAAGACGGATCTGACCGCAGGAGTTCCGATTTCCCTCTTTATACATATAGGCAAGGATATGAGCAAGAGGTGTCGCGGGACGATTCTTCAGGTTCGCGGAAAATTTGGAGCAATAATTTTTTGTAATTCATAACCCTTAGGAGCCCGCACCGTTCCGCAACCGCGCGGCTCGCGCCCTATAGTTTGCGCGATCGTATGCGCGACGTTTCTAGGTGGTCGCGGAAACTGCGCGACGCAGGGCTTGCACTTGCATGTGCTAGGGCCGTACTATGATTTTTCCCGACTTCGCGCTTTATACAGGAGAGAGAATGTTATTAGAAGTGTACCGATAGCGAATTATGATTTCCGTGAGGATTTGGATTTTATTGGACGTAACATGAAATTTTGTAATATTGCAATTTGGATCATTTAAAATACTAAATACTAAAAGAATTAAGAACTATTTTCTGTAATAGTTGATTAATTTCTTAATATTTCAATATACAATAAATAAATAACAAATGAAACAAATTATAATATTTACCTTTCTCTCTCTCTTTCTCTCTCTCTCTCTCTCTCTCTCTCTCTCTCTCTTTCTATATATATATATATATATATATATATATATAGTATATATGTATATAGTATATATTTATATAATATTTGCAGCTAAAGAACCTATTTTCGAAGGCTGTCTTTTGACGATGGAAAAAAGCAGTAATGAGTTATGCGATTTCGATAGTATATTGCGTGTTTTATTTGTATAAACACCCAACATAATATCGAAATCAAAGTAAATTTTTCTATGCCATTGTAGATATTGATACCATTTATATATTATTAGGAAATTACGTTATTATTTTAAGTGTTTTTTTTATGTCATTTTTGATGTTTTTTTTTGCTTCGACGCACAAATGATGTTGAAACCATTTGAGTATCAGAAATAGTACTATTGTTTTTTGGTATTTTTTGTGTTTTTTAGAGTTTTTTTCGTAAGGTTTAAATAAATTAATATTTTTTAAACCTAAATTAAAATAAACTTAAGGACTTATAAAATTAATTTAGTTTTATTAAATGTTGTATGAACAAAAAGCTTAGTTTAAAGTTACGTTAAGATTAAGTTAATTTAAGTTAAAAGTTAGCTTTAAAAAGCATTATTTATAGATATTAAGATATTAGAATTAGTTATTGGTCTTTTAAAATTATATTACTTTAAATAACAAAGTAATTATAATATAATTATCAAATGAGTTCAACATTTTATTTATAAATTAAGTTTACATGAAAAAGAGATATTGTTTTTTAAATAGAAATATATAGTATTTTCTTCTTCTACACACTTTTTCTACTCTAAGTAAATTTTTATTTTAAGAAAAAGGTTAATAAGTTAAAATTTAAATATTTTAAAAATAATTAGTTTCAAGTTAAAAATAAAATTTATTTGAAATTAATTAAGCTAAAATAAAAATTATTAAACTTTTAACTGTATTATTCAATTTGTTAACATTTTAACTAATTACTATTTAACGCTGATTTTTGGATTATGTTTCTTAAACAAAAATTAAAAATAAAACTTTAGAAACCTAAATAAAAACTAAAACATATCGTCTGTCAGATATAACAATTTTTACAATACCGGTTTAAATTTTGCAATAATTAAATTTTTTAATGTAATAAACAAACGTGAGCACCTCTGACGTAATAAGTTCCCAACCGACATAACAATACTATATTTTCCTTTTCTCTTTTACATAAATTTATCTATAAAACATATTTACAGTTAATATATGTATATTCCTAGAAGTATTTTGCTTTGTTGTAAAACGTCTTGTGTCGATTTATGCAAATACTTTATGTTGTTCCATAAAACGTATGTAGAAATACATACAGTATAAAGATTAAGTTAAATTGCATACTAATTTAAATTAAATTATTAATTTAAAAGGTGCCTTTTATTTTATCCTATATAATTATCATTATCTAATAGTTTGTATTAATACGATAGGTTTGTGCCGTACATCAATTTTATGTTTAAAACGCATTATGAGAAAAAAATAAAAGAAATAAATATATAAGTATAAAATAGTTGTAAGGTGCCACAAACATGTGAAATGATTTAATATTATTAATACTAGAAATTATTATTAAACACTAAAATCCGCTCAATTATTTTCTCGATTTAAATGTGTTGATACATTTCCCAATCATGTATTATTGATTATCAGTAATATATCTATTATTGCTTAAACTGCAATGTTTAAAAATATTTTGTAAATTTTCTTCTCGTTTTTGAAGAATTTATTTTGAACAAATTTTAATAGATAAAAAACATGGTTGGATAATAACTTAAGGGGTTATTACACCTTGTAGGCCTCAAAATCATACCTTACTTTGGGAGGTGATTATTAAAAAACTATACATGTTACAAAAAAATTGTTTATATTTATTTGTTACTTGCATTTTTATGTATAAAATAAAAAAAATTGTTCTGTACAACAAAATGGCGGCGCTGTAGCACGTTTTTTGGAGGTCTGCGTGTGATGAAGGCATCCGCGGTGGACAGCAGAACAGATCCAAAGTATGCTGTAGCCAAAAATTAAAAAGTTATTTGTAATCTGCATTAAATTTACTAGAGAAATACCAATCCGAATTAATAAATATTGAAAAATGTGGAAATGGTGCACGCGTAAAGAAAGAGGTTCAGTTTTCACATAAAAATTCGACATAAAAATATAAATTACAGAAAAAGTATATAAGTTATCGCAAAAGACACTGGTATTTCTTTAGATAATTCAATTGACAATAACTCGTTAAAATTTCAAAGCATTCGGATAAAATTTGTGGTAGTTATGGTGTCCACCGTTTTTGAAAACACCATTCTGAGAAAAACGCGATTAAAGTTTCAAGTACGGTTTTCTTGTTTATAAAATAATAATTTTGGGGGTTTACTTTTAGTCAGCAATTCCGGGGCCATACAGTAAGCCTTCTATATCCAATGCATCTTCTTCAGCTTAATGTCGGAGCGATTTTGCCTTCGAAATGACCTCTTTTGCAGCGTCCGACATCCTGCGCTCTGCAACGTTGACTCGGTTATTATCCGCTGACTTCGCAAAATTGTAGGATCTCGTTCCAATCATCAAGTTCATGACTTCCATCATTTTTAGTAAGCTTTTGAAGCCATCATTGAAAGTACAGACGGCAATGTATGTACAAATGTCCAAAACCATCTTGCAGCTGGAACGAGATTTTGGAGCCAAGGACCACACGATGGCATTCAAGCTTTCGTTATTATTCTGCATGTAACCACCTAAGCAACAAATTAGTAGATCATCTCTGCTCAAGTCTTCGTAAATAGGTTTTATTGCATTGAAGACATCTTGAGGGATAGGTCGGTAATCCGAGAGGGTACCGGTGGCTTTAGTTTGTTGCCACGAGCACCACAATTTCTCTCCGACTGGACAATGCTCGTGCTGGAGTTTTTCGTCGGTCGATATTTTATGTAAAATTGTTGCCCAAATTGCATTCCTCATTTTTTCAACGGAATCATGATTTCTCTTTATAGCGAGACCATAATATATTGTCAGTTCGTCTATTAATTTGCCAGTGAGTTTTCCTTTTCCACCGAGACCTTTGGTATTTTTTTTTTAAAGCGCGCAGCCGTGTGCCCATTTGTTTCTGCACATGGCCAATGCATTCTTTCTTTTGAACAACAATGTCATCGTATAGTTCAGAATCGACAATACCTTTGAAGGTCTTGCTGTCTCCATCGCCGACATAGAAAGCATATTCTGATTGTGTATATTTTCAGAACGTGCAAACATTTCAATGATCGCGTCCACCTCCATTTTACCAGCGGAACCCACGTAATTTATCTGACAATTTGTGTGCGATTTACTCCATTCTTCGTACTCTGCAGTGCGCTTCTTGTTTTCCCAGAATTCACAACATTTACAATATACCGATTTCACAATAATATCAAGTACTTTACCGGTGTAATGACCAACCAAAGAAGCTATCCCAAACAAAGAAGAAAATCCGCGTTTTCTCCAAGATCCATTGCCGGACACAATGATACCGTTGGTAATTGAATTTTCAATCGTCAATAGTTTTTCTGCAACACCTGCATTTTTTATTGATTGTTCGCAGACAGCAGTCGTGGCAATGTTAATATCTTCAATTATTTTGTAATAACATTCTAGAAATACTGCAATGGTTGCGGTAACTCCATGAAAGCACAGAATTTTTGAATGCCATTGTAGCCAATCTCAAGTAATCTCTCATAACAAATACGAGGCGACGATTTATATCGTAGGCTTTGTTATTAATTTGTGGACTCGAACAGATATCAGTTGATGTATATTTCTTGCAACACACAGAAACTTTAAATCCTAAGCCACGACAACTTTTTTCGTAAAATTGTACGTCTGATCCACATTTTTTGCAAACAACGAGAGTTGATATCGCTGAGAAAACGGTCATAAAGTCTATTATACGATACGAAAATGATTGATTTATTGTAACATCATCATAATCGTCCTGAGACATCTTCATTTTCTTTGCAGACGAACTATAACTTTCTGTTTCGCCCTCCAACTTAGACTGATTTGGCGGTTGTCTGTTCCCTATCCTCGATCTTCCTGGACGAGATGTCGATGCTCTACTCCCTTTTTTAGTGGAATACACTTTTTTGTTATTCATGCCCGGAAAATTACTAAACACCACTCAAAAACACAATCTCTTTCCGTTTTATTTCAAGCACATGCGACACGCTGATTTTCTTAAACAGAATAAGATTTTCAAACATAATTTATAATTAAATTGTGTGACAACGTCATCTATAGTATATATACATAACTATAATGCCAAAAAATGACCTGGATCATTCAGATAAACGGAGCAGTGTACCAACGGCGCGGAGACTCCGATCACATGCTGAGCGGCGCTATACACCGCTTGACATAATCGACTATATCTTTGTGAATATTTGGAATTTTACATTCGAATAAAAAATTTTATATTCTTAAGACTACAAACTATATCAATTTATGCAAAAAAATTTTTTTTTATTTTCTGAAAGTTACAAAGTGTAATAACCTCTTAAAAAGTTAAAAATAAAATAATGAAGTTAAAGGCTAATAATAACTTTTAACTTTTATTAATTTTTTTTATATTAGAAAATTGATCTACATAAAAGGTAAAAGTACTTTCCCTTATAAAAAACAATATTTGTCATTTCATATCAATTTATAATAACTTAATTTACAAATAAAATAACAAACTTATTTTATGCTTTATATTATAAATGTTTTGTTATTTGGAGTGAATTTTTAAAAATTATTCTATTTTTATGTAAATAATGCTTTTTAAAATTAATTTTTAATTTAACTTATGTTAATTTAATCTTAACGCAACTTTTAACTAATTGTAAGTTAGTTTTTGTTTATGCAATTTTTAACGTAACTATATTAATTTTATAAACCATTAACATTAACTTAATTTAGTTAAAAAAATATTAACTCACTCAAGCTTGATATAAATATATGAATTATAGCTTTTTTTTATTTTTTTCATTATCTAAGCAGATTATGTTTTTAGGAGTATTAATAAAGTGCAATTTCCAAGAAATAATGAAATATGTCACTATTATTTATGAGGCCTATACCGGTATCGACAACTGTAAGATCAAGATGATATCAAGTAGAAGTTTGATAATAAATTCTTGATATGGCGCAATAATTTTAAAAAAACTTTTTAATTAAAAAATCGTTTTATAAAATCGTTGCCGTATCAAGAATACATCATAAAGTTATCGTTAGAAGTGTGTCGAATAAAATCGTAATAATAATTTAATAATAATAATTTTTCGTAAAATGATTTCCACTGATGTCATTTTAATCTTATTATGATTTTGTGTTTTGCCTGGATTTATAAGCTTCTCTTACCGTAGAATGTAAGTAGAATTATAAAAAAGTCCATCCTCTCAATGACAAGATATTGCTGTTCACGACACTCAGTATAACGTTCATGCTCTGTGATTCGTATACTTTCCAATGATTCACGCACACATCAGTGTGTGAAGATATAGTAAGATTACATTTTCTACTTTTTAACAACTGATAAGATAACTGTGGCTGCACAACCTGTACGCTTAGATACTTTTATATATTATGTGTATGTACTATGGGTAAAAACGCCTTTGAGTGTGTGTGTGTGTGTGTGTGTGTGTGTGTGTGTGTGCGCGTGTGTGTTTGAGTGTGCGTATGTATGCACACCCGAGAGAAACGTTAATTTAATTAAAGCGATCATTTAATTGGAATGCGTTCATTAATGCGTTCTCATATTTCGTTAATAAAAAAAAATTTTAATTAGATTTCATGCTTGACGGTCTGCAGACGAGCAATTGTAAAGTAGTTTTATTTGCGCTAGCTCATTTTTCATGAACTAATATTAATCTCGTGATATATTTGCGAAACGATCGGGCGATATTCTCTAATAAGGGTCATCTCTACGATCAAGTGGGGGAAGATTACTCATAACATATCTTATCTCTTGATAGTGATGGTAGGTGTTACTATGTCTCTAAAAAGGTGTGGTGTAGTACCTTGTTAAGTGAAACTGAAGGGATACCGTGTCTTTCTTCACATAAAAACAGCAATAGCTCGAGAGTCCGGTAAGTATTCCATTTGTGAATGAGCTTACAAAACGTTTCTTTCAACAATATTAATTTGAATAGAAATATCAGTTCCAAGATAACAAGACAGCTCTACATTTCTCAATCTTTTTTTTACAGTTGCAAGATGATTAGGTTATTGTTCTGGATTATCCTATTTATCCTTGGTAAGAAAATTATTATTTCAATTTGTGATACATAATTAATTTTGTTGTATAATATCTCTAATGAAAAATAAATAATTAATTTTGCTGTATAATATTTCTAGTGAAAAATTTTCTTAATATTGGTCATATGATTTTTTAAATTTTCTATATTTTTATAATTCTTTCGAAAGTTTCTCGGATTTTTTATACGAATTAGAACACTTTCCAGAAATATTAAAAAAACTCTGACTTTTTTACAATTTTTTATATATGATGTAATTTTTTAAATATTTTAAGATTTTTTATTCCATAAATTCTGAAAATAATTTATAAAATTTTGAGTTTTTAAGATATCTTTTCAAAAATTTCCTAGCAAAAATTTTTGTTGTAATTTTTATATTATTTTTCAAAATATTTTGTATATTATATAAGTATATAAATTTTTAAAATTTTTTTATATATAATTTTATACTTTTTAGAAAATTTCTCTTTTTTTATACAAATTGGAGTACTTTGAAAATGTTGAAAAAAATTACATTTTTTTCTAATATAATTCTATATGTGAATTCTGAAATATTCTAAGATTACTAATTTTATAATTTCCGAAGAAAACTTACAATCTGAGTAAATTTAAGATTTTTTTAGAAATCTTCATATAAATTTAAAATATACAAATTCTTGGAAATATATATATATATATATATATATATATATATATATATATATATATAATATTCTAAAATGTTATAAAAATTTTTTAATTAAAGTCTTCATAAATCTAAGATACGAAAATATTTAAAATATTAAAATGTCACGAGAGAATTTTTTTCACTACAAATATTTACTAAAAATGATTTAAAGATAAAACAAGTTTAAAACAAAGTTCTTAATAAATTGATTTATGTATTATAATGTTTTTTCGCATTTGTAAAAATTTAATTAAATAGTTTTTAACATTTATTATATTTTCTTGATTACTTATAAAAAAATTAAAATATGATATATATGTGAATATAAGTAAAATATACATAAAAATAATTTTGCACACAATATGACTTAATTTGTAGCATGCATATTATTATTTTAGGCGTTTTTGCACAAGAAATTGCTTATCGAAATGTTCCAACAACGCTTCGAGAATGTTATGAAAATAAATATCTTTTAGAAAAAGATAATAGATTGCCCCATACTTTGAACACATTAATCACGATTCTTCAAAAAATCGAGAATGGAACAAAAGACTCAATGGATTTACGTACTTTAACTGTTAAAATTATGCACAGGTAAAAATAAATGGTTGTTATGATAACGTTATATATAAAAAATGTATTCACATAAAAGTTTCAACATTTAAAGTTGCTAAAGTTGGCATTAAAAATTATACAGATTTCGTCAAGATGGAATAGAAAAAAATCCATACGTAGTAGAGCAGTCTGGTGTATTACCTTACAGAGCAGGTGCCCAAGCTCAGAAATATTTACAAATAGCTCGTTTTATACCCGACAGAACTGACAATAATCCTTCTTTCAACATGCTCACCGCTATTGAAAGGGTAAGCTTAAGTGCTACTTAATGAAAGTATTACGCAGAGTTGAGTACTAACTAATTAAAGTATTAAAGTATTAAAGATTAAGTAATAAGGTTTAAAAATTATTAACTTTTAATTTAACTCAGTTAATTTTAAATTATTCATTTCTTAACTTTAATTATTGTTAATTATTGTTAGTTATTGCCAAAGCACATGATCTTTAACTTGTTAACTTTCCTCAGATAAAAATTCACTTATATAAGAAAAATATTGTAAAAGAAAAATGCATTATCATTATTTACATCTCACACAGCTCAGATATCCTAGGAACATCCATGAAATGTTCGAAAGACGTCCGTACATTCCTAAGACGTCTTTTGGATAAAGTGTGCTATGTAAGATGTAAAAAAAAAACAATATTTCTTTATAATTTTAAACTTAATTTACAAATAAAATATTAAATTTAATTGATGATTGCAATTATTTTGTTATTTAGTAGTAGACTAATTTTTAAGAAATATTAAAAAATGTCTATCTAAATTGATACATTGTTTCTAACGTGTAACATATAAAGTAATTAATACAAAATACACTCATTAATTCACGCATAAACAATAACTCAGATATACATTTTTTTTACTTTATTATTTTTAAAACCTTACCTTATATTATTTGATTAATTAAAAAAATATATAATATTTAAAATTTAATAAAAGTAATGCTTTTTAAAATTGCCTTTTAATTTAACTTAATCTTACTGTAACTTTTAACTGAATTAGTCTTACATTCATGCAATTTTTAACGCAATTAAATTAATTTGTTAAACCATTAACTTTAACTTAATTGAGTTTTTAAAAAATATTAATTTACCGAACCGTTATAAAAACTCTGACCATTTAAATGTATAAAAATATAGCAGGGAGCTTTCAAAAGTTCAATCTTTTATATTATATTATTTGTATATAAACGTCACACATACATACTTTTATCTGATGGGCATTTTATTTTTTGCAGTGTACTCTTCATTTTATGCTGTCTAGCAGCATTGAAGTATACCACAGAGGAGACGAAAGCCAGACATGTAGATACGCTGACAATGCCTATAGAATTGCAAGAAGTGTGTCTAGCAATTATCCTCCTAAGGCAAATTTAGAGATACACGATGATGTAGAAACCTTGTCACCTGAACAAATGTAAATAGTGTAATGTTATATGTATAATATGAAAAAATTTTTATAATACCACATAATATCATTACGTAATCTCTCTCAAGAATTTTTCACATTTTATATATATAAAAATTTTTGAGAAAGTACTTTAAACACTTTTACAATTATAAATCTTTTTCAGAAAGTATACAATAAAAAAACTTAAAAATCTTAGAATATTTCAGAATTCCTATTATGTAAAAATATTTCTATAAAGGATATAAATACACTTTCTCAATATTTCTGAAAAATGTATTCCAAAATTTTTAATAAAAAATCTAAGAAATTTTTTAAAATTTTATATAATTACACAGAAATTAAAAAAAAAAAAATTCTGAAAATTCTCGTAAATGTAATGATATAAAGGTCTCTCAAAATTGAATATTATAATTTAAAAAAGAGACTATGTGAGAGTATGGCATGATTATAAAAACGCAAATTATAATGTAAAAACATTAATGAAGTATAAAAGTTTATCCTCCCTTTTTTTAATTTACGTATAATTCTAAAATTTATGTAACTTCTTATGTAAAAGTTGTATAAAGAATTCTAAACAAAAATCTTTATTAGAAATTTTTATTATATACAATATACTTTCTGAACGTGTCAAATATGTCTGTACTAATTTTTTTGAAAATTTTTGTTATAAACACAGCGATGTTATTACAAATAACAAACATGGAGTTACCGAACATGATCCAAACTCCTTGTATCCGGAATGGCCACCGAATCATCCGAAGGTCGCTCGGTATCTTGAGCAGCAAATATCACACAGCAAATGTCCTGTGGAGAACGGTGTTATAAAAACTACGTATGTACATTTTTAATATATGCGATTTCTGCACTTGCAAAATGGACACACACACACACACACGTTTTTATTTTGAATAATTTTACTATACAACTTTCGACTCACTACAACGGAGCGTCTTAATGAATTATTGTAGCTGGGGTCCAGTTTCTGCCGGATCGCTAATCTCTGGTATAGCTGCTGGGCTGCAACCCGAGATTGTAACATTCTCAGAATTGTTTCCCGATGAGAAGGATCCAGACCGAAAGGGAAATCTATCAAGTTTATCATTGAATAATAAATGGATTGCAACCATAGCTGGTAAAAGCGTTAATATTTTTTTCTCGGATTAATATTCTATAGAGGAGAAGAGCGTACTGTCGACACACACATTTACACACATACACACACATACACACACATACACACGCGCGCGCGCGCACACACACACACACACACACACACACACACACGCACGCACGCACGCACGCACGCATACACAAAATGGCTACTCTTATTATTTCCGTTATTAGGTGACGTATTCTAACAATTGCTTATGGAGTTATTCGTTTAGTAGCCTACCGTTTTTTAATGATGCTAATATGCCAATACATAATGACTGACAATTGTTATAAAGCATTTTTACTTTTGAACAGTTCTAAACTTTTTCAAGGTAGACTTTTAACCTTTAATTACACACACTTCCTCATTATTCTTAAACTTGAGTGTATTATCACACGAAGGTACATACACTCAAGTGTTTTTTTGTTATTTAACTTTTTATTCGGCTGTATACATTTTGAGTTATACAAAGTTAAAACAATAACATGAAATTTTGTTAATATGGTTTTTTAAGTGAAATTTTTATATCAAAATATTTCTTCGATAAATCGATTGTCATTCTAAAGAGCGGTGTTTAGAAACATTAGAAACATTATGTTATGTTTGTTGTTTAATGTAAAACAGGAATAAAATGATATTTTTAATGAAATTTCTAATAATATTTCTAAAGCTTCTGAACGCAGGAAAATTCTAAACAATGGAAAATTAAAAATATATAATTTTGTAACAAAGTACTGTGTTTCTTTTAAAATAAACTATTTTTTTTAATTATTTTTATGGGTAGCCATATTACAACCACTTTTTTTCTTCCACCGATTATGCGGTGCATTAGATTTTTATAAGTCACGTCCTAAATAATAAATATTTCATTACTTTGAGTTTAAAATCTGTCAAATAACACTCTGACGAATGTAATCGTTCAAGTTTCAATAGAAAATATTAATTATAAACAAAGTCATTCAATAAAATAAAAATAGGTGCCATTTACTCTCTTTTCCTCTACTCCTCTTTTCCTTTTTATATAAAATATACTTTAAAAAATTCCTTAATAGAAAAATTTTAATAAAATTCTTCTAAAATTTCAATGAAAACGACATTTAATTATATTTGATAAACTTTTAACGAATATGCAACAAAATTTTAAATATATTTCATTGAAAAGATCATTTTCTGCACGTAATGAGAAAAAAAATGACATTTTAATAAGAATTTAGAAAAATGTAATTTTGACAAAAAATTAATTATTATAACAGAGAGATCTAAAAATTCATATATTTACAGGTGATTTAGCTGAAGTTACCTTAATGCAAGGCCCTATAACCAATGGCCCTAAAAATACCAAGTTAAGCGTAGGTGCATCTGGCATGTGGAACTCGTCATCTATACCTCGTTGGTATTTCCTGAAATCCAGTGAAAAGTTACAATTTACCACAGCAGAGATCAGGGGCGACATCGATGGATTAATTCTCGCTAGTGAAATCGAAGCCTTATATTCCAGAGTGCCTAAACTAAGATTGTCGCAGATTTTGGATCTATATTATAACCCCCGCGGATTGTTCAATCCTGCGATTAGGGCATGTAATCGCAGATCATTCTTTCAGACATCCATACCAAAAGATGTAATGGCTGAACAGGTAATGTTGCGTAATTCTGTTCAACTAATTAATTTTAGCACACTTACACACACACGCGCTCGTGCACACACACACGCGCGCGCGCGCACACACACACACACACACACAAAACTTTTAGATTTTTAAAAATTATAAATCAGCTCTAACGGAAAAAACTTGTGTATTTTTTATATAATTTTTCATATTTTACATTTACGAAGATTTTTTGAAAAATATCGTAAACTTGAAATTTTACAAGTTTGTAAATTATAGAATCAAAATGCTTATCCTATAATAAAATTTCTTAAAATATTTATTTCAGAATTCATATGTATTGTAAAGATTTCTAGAAAAGATATATTTTCTTTAACACGTTTGAAAAGTATTTTAAATAATTTGAAAGAATCAAAAGATTTTCTAAAAAGTACAAATAAAAAATTGTACAGATATTCTCAAAAATTATATAATTTCTAAAACTAATTTTTAAAGATTTTAAAAATATCCCTTAAACTTTTACAACTGGAAAATTTTTGAAATCTGAAAATATTTCAGAACTCACAAATTTATATAAAAAAATTTAGAATAAATGTAGACTTTTTCAATACTTCTGGAAGGTATTTTAATTTATACAAAAAATCTGAAAAATTGTTTAAAAATTATAAATTATACAAAAATTCTAAATAGTTCTGAAATTTAGGGTAAGGTTACTGAAATCGCACCACTTTTGACATAAACGCTTAAAACTAAGAAATTATAAGGAATATTTTCAATTTTTTCACGTCGTAATAAAATACAAGATTTCTTCTTTCATTTCATATTTATTTTTTTCAGAATTTTATGTATTGTCTTAATTTTTTTTAAAAACGATTTAGGCAACTGGTCTCCTAAATCGCAATGAAAGTCAAAACAATGGTGCGATTTAGGAAACTAAAGCACTTTGTAAAACTTTATTTATCTAATTATAATAATATTGTGACCATTACAAATCAAAATTTAGGTTATTTATTTTACTTTTTTTGCAATCAAGCTATGAAATGAGTCGAAAAACGTAATAAAATTAAGATTTTTGTATAAATATTAATAACAAAATTTCTATTGTTCTTAACATGTTGAGTACAATAAAACGTAATGATAACGCTATGTATTTCTTAAATAATCCCATAAAAAGTGTACAAGTATTGTGGTTGAATTTACAACACAAGGTGTGATTTAAGAGCTGGTGCGATATCGGCAACTTTACTCCATATCGAAATTCTATAAAATTATTATAAAAATTTCAAGTTTTTTATCAGAATAAAATTAAAAAATTTGCATTTTATTTACAGACGTTCAGTTCTTCATTGGTCTTAGAAGAATACTTGCATAGAGCTACAATAAGTGACGATAAGATGAAGAACTTTGCAAATCAAGCAATGGAGGAGCTAGGTCTCTATGTTGGTGGTTAGTATTAATATTTAGCAGAGTTAGGAAGTAACTCGTTACTTGTAACGCCATTTCATTACAGTTAATTCTATTTTTAGTAACGAAATAGTAACAGCATTACTTTTTTTCGTAACTTTAACGGTAACATAATTACATTTTTTCAGTAACGGTAACAAATTTACTTTTATCGTTACTTTTTACATTGAAACATATTTATAACATAATTTCCACATATATTATACTTAATCTTTAGTCTTCACCGATTAATATTTATCGTTGTTATATTTAAGACCCAGAATTGGGTATTCACTAGTAAAGAGTTGAAAGTTCATTAATAAAGTCAAGAGTTAATAACTTCTAACTTAACTTTGTTAATTTTTAATGATTTATTTTTTAATTTTAACTAGTTATTTTTGAACCACATTAATTTTAATTTTATTAACTTTTTTCCCTAGTTAAAAATTTATTTACGTATAAGAAAAAAATTGCAAGAGAAAAATACATTCTCATATAAGAAATAAGATTTCTTTGTTATATTATACAAACTTAATTTATAAATAAATTATTAATTTTGTCGATTTATATTATAATTGTTTTGAGTAATTTGGTTTTAAAAAATTACAATTTTGTAATTTAATATAAATAATGTTTCTCAAAATTAATTTCTAATTTAGCTTGAATTAATTTACTCTTAATATAATTTTTAACTAGTTAATTGTTTGTTAATGTAATTTTTAACGTAACTAAATTAATTTTATAAAGCATTAACTTTAACTTAATTTAGTTAAAAAAATGTATTAACTTACCCTGTTAAGACTTAACCCAATGAGTCTCAGAAAATACCTATGCTTTTTTCGGTTTTAAATCCTTGTAACTCGGAACTTAAGCAAAACTTTTAAATTGCAATTGATATTAGGAATAAAAATAGTTGCTTTTTCCGGAAATCTAGTCAGCAATAGGATTAAATATTTGGAAAAAGAATATAAAGATTGAAAGTGATGGTAAAAGATAAGTGACCCGAATGGGGATTCATGAATAAATACACTCTTAATTAAAATAATTTTTTGACATCCAAAATAATTATACGACAGTTATATAGTTAAATCATCTTTTGCGACACTATCACGATTAAAGATACCACTACAGATTTATTAAATCGTTAGCGACTTGAATGCTTCCCATTTTCGGTGATGATGGCTTCTATTTATATTACTTTTACTATTTTTTGTTGCGCTGAAGATGACTCCAAAGAGAGTCGAAACGTTCGTTTTATAATTTTGAATTGAATAAATAATTTAATATCGATACTTGTGATTGCGCACTTTTACCCGCGCTGACTCTCATTTTCCAATCATTAATTGTATTTAAAGTATAAGTGACCTTGGGCTTTTTACTGATAAATATGTAATTAAGAAATGACTTCGTTCTTTATCTTTTTTAATAAATCGATAATTGTGATTTGAATGATATACATATGCATAATAAGAATTATAGTTTCTAGAGGATGTTTCCTAACGAAAAATAATCTATCGAATCAATATCGAAATGATATCAATTTGATGATTTCGACGTCGAATCGATGTCTATTAATGACATCAATTCCGTTATTATTTCTTGCTTGGATATGTGAAAAGAAGTATAACTTAGTTGAGTAAAAAGTTATTTTTAACTTTTTTTATACATTTTAATGGTTTAAAGATTTTAAGATTGAACAATAATAATAATATGCCTCAGTAGTCGAAATGGTACGACGACCACGAAATGGGAAGTCCAGGTTCGAACCCTAGCTAAGGTATTAGTTTTCGCAATAAAATTCTTTACAGTTTGGAGAGGGGGATTTTATATATGCTTCTAAAGCATTAATATTGCATATTCTGGTTTCATGACTGTGTTTCGACGAATATGCAGCACGCAGTTTAAATAAGTTTGAGATTGTAAAAATTAAAAATTATTATTCGGCATTAAGAACCGCCGTAACTGACATAGACTTATTAATTTTATGTTTAAGATTAAAGTTTGTATTGCCGTGTACCTTTATAAAAGTTGAAAAGAATAAAATAAAAAAAAATGTTTTTTAGTTTAGACAATTAGTAATTGGAAATTAGGCTATAATAATGAGAGCCGAGGCGGGTAAAAGTGTACAATCACAAGTATTAATATTAATCGCAATAATACCAAAAGTCGTAAATATGATATTCTCAAAAATTTAAAAGAGAATTCTTTTATATCTCAAAATTAATTCGGAATTGATGGTATAAATCTAAAACTTTCTAAAGTCTTTTTAAATTCTCTGTGCTATCTGGAAACAGTTAATATAAAAAATAATAATAACATCGATTTATTTACTCAACGAGATAGACGAATCAGTTTTGAATATATTTGTCAGGAAAAAAACATCACTTTTTTTACCTTCACTTTCATTCTTTATATTTTTTTCCAAACGTTTCACTATTGCCGGTTAAATTTTCTAAAGAGTAATTTTTTTTATCCTTAATTACAGTCTAAAAATTTTTATTAGGACTCATATTACAAGGATTTAAAATCAAAAAGCACACATGATTTCCTGTGATTTGATGAGTTAAATATAGTTTTCAAACATCATAAATCCCCCATGATAGATCCATACCTTGGTGAAAATAAAGCATAAAGAAAACGTAAACCGTTAATTAAAACACCAGAACGTAAGAAAAGTGTACGAAAATGATGAAAGCGTAATCGAATTCTTTAAGAAGCGTAAATTAGAGCGTCGTATAATGTCTGTATAGAGCTTGAATAAGCTTTTTTTCGCCATGGCATTATTGCCGCATATATTTTAAGAATAATTTTGATTTAAAAATGATTATATTAACATTTTGAAATACAAGATGAGATATTAAATGTGCGAAGTAGTATAAATTTTTCTCTGTTTATAAATTTAATATAAACCAAAATTGTTTATTTGCATTCTAAGCATTTTTAAATCTTTTTTTTTTTTTAATTGTTTGTGGATCTGCAAATTTAAGATACATTTTTTTATTTTTATTAATATGTTAACAAAATATTAAAAAAGTAAATTTTTTCCTCAATCTTATTTTAATAAAATAACAAAAAGATAATGAATTGTTTTTATTATGTATTAAATAATGATAACGGTAACGAGTTACTTTTCAGAATCAGAAATTAGTAACGGTAACTTTTTTGAACTCGTTGTTAGTAATGAGTAATGGTAACGAGTTACTATTACTCAAGCAAAACAACGAGTCACAATAACATCAAAATGACATCAAAGTGAATCGTGGTTGATCAAAAAGTAACCCAAGCAGAACAACAAGTCAAAACGACATCAATGTGATTCACAATTGTGTCAAAATGACATCAAAATGAATCATAATTGATTGAAAAGTGACTTTTAATGATCATTTTGCAGTCACTTTGACATCATTTTGACATCGTCATGACTCCCTGTTCTGCTTGGGAAGTTTGATTTATCGAAAAGTGGTTTGATCATTTTTTGCAGTCACTTTGACATTATTTTGACATCGTGATATCCCCCTGTTCTGCTTGGATAAAAAGTAATTTTCCCCACCCTGATATATATTTTAGTATTTTGCGAAATAAAAATACTTTGAAATGGAAAATGAACTTGTGAAACATAATTTTTAGATTCAATGACTAAGGATTTATCGTGTTCCGACACAGAAACAGGATTTTTCAACGATGTTATTCAGGTTGCTATCGATTTAACAATTATTCTCGATACAAATTGGGCTTTCAACGTGATACAACCAATGCTTGCGTAAGTACAATTTACATGCAAATATAAACAAAAATAAGTTGTCTTATACAAGAAAAAATCGCAAAATCGGAATTTTAAAAAATGATAAAACTTTGACATTGTGAATAGATTGAATGTTTACTCAGTTTTCGTAAAAAAATTTCCGGTTTTTTTCCAGCAACTTTATTTAAAATTTTAATTAAGATTACAAAATTTTTTAGTGCAGCTTTGAAATAAATTTAATTTATTATTTGTTCTTTTTAACGTTCCTCAATTATTATATATACATAATCACAAAAAATTCACGTAAGTTTTAAATATTAAATTTCAGAATGCACTAAAAAGAAATAATATAAAATAAACGGTATATAACGATTTATCCGCAAAACGAATCTAACTTAGCTTATTGGAAATATAGAATATTGAAAAATAACCATTAAACACACCAATCCTGTAAAATACGGAAATACGTTTTTGGGTCTAGGAGACTTTGTCAACTTTGAGAAGCTATAATTTTGAATACAATCAATATTTTTCAACAATTTTTGTCTTTTTAATGAAAGTTCAGAATCTCAGAAATGTGACTGCATAATCAGCATTGCCGAAAAATGATTTATTGTGAAGTTATAAAAGAAAAACCATTAACCATTACTAAAAATGAAAAATTGTTCGAAACTCCACTTTTCCTTTAAAAAATCAATCTTTGCAACAAAAAACTTTTAAGGACTTTACAATACGGCATTTTAAAGCTAAAGAGTCATACTTTCAAAAAAAAATTATGTTATTGTCATTTCTATTAAAAAAAAACTTACATAACAAGATGAATATGAGGTATTTCTGATTAACTAAAAAATTGAAAATTGATGTATATTTCATAATATATTTTGCACCCTGCTTAGAAGTTTCTTTTTTCCACGGCAATATAGTATTGTAACTTTAGACAAAGTAACACACGCGAACGGACCTGTGTTTTGTCCAGTTTTTTTACATAAGATCACTCCCAAAAAAGTTTCACTCACACACAATGGTAGTCCCACAGATCTTAACAAAACTTAGCTGCCGTGCCGTTCGAATTCTAGTTAACCAAAAAAGTTAATCAACCATATCAATCATAAATAAAAATTTCAAACTTTTTTTACATCCTGATCCAAACCTCCTATCTTATTTCATTTTCACACAGCAAGCGTTCGAAACTTCATATGGAATCTCTCAGACTCATTTGTGTGTTTAAGAGTTAAACGCACAACGCAAAGATGAGTGATTGCAAAAATATCTCGTTTGTTTTTTGTTTAAGCCGAGTATTGGTTTAGAAAATATAGAAGGGGGGAGGGTCAAAGTAGTCAAACTTTCGAGATAGCAGCTAACATTATTTGTTGTCTTTGATGCCCCGATAGGACATTTATTAAATTATATGACGAAATCTTGTATAAAAATTGTAATCAGCAATTATATAGATACATTTACAAAAATAGATGTAGAAGTATTGACTTTTTCTAAAATATTGATAATATTATTTGTTCAATTAATTTTGAAATAGTATTTTGGTAAAACTATGATAATATAGCGAATTATCTTAGTGATATGTTTGCAAAATTAAATTTGGAAAGAAATTGTTCAATGATTAAGAAAAATATTTTTTAATATTTTTTACACATATCATAGCTAATATTTATAAGAATAATAATAACTGTTATATATAAAACATTTAGAAGTATAATTAATCCAAATAAATGTTTACAACAATGCACAATTATCCTTAAATTATAATGTAGAAATATTGCTGTATGAAATATTGCACATTCAACGTGATAATATTTTTAATAAAGAATCAACAATTTTTGAAATAATTGTAAAATGTTTATAAAATTTAGATTTATATCTATAATTTTTGACGAATATTATTTAAAGATTTTATTTCGACTGCAGAACTGCTGCATTCTAACGTATGATCTTAGCACTTATTCAAAATTATCGTTAAATCCGAATGCTATTATTGTATAATATTCGCATAATATGCTTACCGGGTGACAATTTGACGTCAAAATAACGTCAGCTTATTACCTCACAAGAAAAACAAAAAAGTCAAAATATCAATTTGACAGCATATTGATCTTAACATCACTTTTTGATCAAATTAAGACATTTTGTCTTCTCTATTCTCCTTGAGTTTATCAAAACATCAGCTTATACACTTTAAAGCACAAAATTTTACATCAGTCTGATAATTTCCCCAATAATTTGCTCCTGATTAGGAGCAAAACAAGGTCTATGAACGTCCTGTTTTATCAGTTTGCGATGAGATAAACCTCGTTTCGTATAGAAAGTCACAAACCCATGTGGAACAAGACATTCCCAAAAGATTTACAAAAAGATGTATTTTATTTTTCTCTTAATAGAGACATCTTGGATAATATCAAGATAAGTCGATACAACAGTCAATTCACAATTATGAATGGTCATGACGGCAGTATCATGTTGAATACTACCGACAGTATTTTAGACTTTGGTTATTATAATATGACAAATTATGAAAGTGGTATGTTTGCACGTTATATATTAATATCTATACAGATTCGTATTCAGAACACGCAGTTATAAAGATGTTATAAAGATGCGCTTTTTTGTCATTTTTTGTCATCTTATTTCATGTATAATGAACGATATAGATTACAAAAAAAAACGCACTAATAGGCTTATAAGTGCGTTCTGAATACAAGTCACAATGCCATCCTATTATAAGTGATTCAAATTAAAAATAACTTTTTTTTTAGTTCACAGCGGCTTTAATCTTCCTCAGTCACTCGAAAAATTACGTAGTTTGCAAACCCAGAAACTGAACAATGAACGATCTGGTTTTGGAAACGGGAAATCCGATGTAGTTTTAATTATTCCTTATACAACATCTCTTACAAATTCCGACAAGGAATTCTGTAAAGAACAGATCGCGGATATGCGAGAGAAAGTACCAGGTAAATCTCTAATTTATACAATTTCTATAAAAACTCTGAAATTATTATGTTTCTCTCTTAACCCTTAAGTGAGCGCGCCACGGCACTGAATGCCGCAAAATTTGTTTTTCTGAAAAATCATTGGTAATGCAGTTCTTTCTTTTATTACCGACCTTCTGTATTTCTCATTTGACATCTCGACCGTAAAATAGCGTAGTTCTCACATTTTTTTCTTATCAAGTAATTAATCTTTTATCCGCTTTAAAAACATTAAAACACGTTTTGAGGGACAAAGTGCCGCGCGCGTCTACTTACGTAAGTAAAATCTTGCTTATTGTATAAATAATGTTGTTAATTTAAGGGGATGCTAAAGTCGTCCTTTTTTACCGACCGAACGTTAATTTTCAGGCATACCGTTCTTCTAATTGCATTTACAGATTTAAAAATCCTTTCCCACAATTAAAGTATAGACAGTAATGTATAATGGACGCTATATAAGGATAATGAAAACGAAAAAAATTGACAAATTATTCTCAATTTTCTTTGTTTTCCTTATCCTTATATAGCGTCCATTATACATTACTGTCTATACTTTAATTGTGGGAAAGGATTTTTAAATCTGTAAATGCAATTAGAAGAACGGCATGCCCGAAAATTAACGTTCGGTCGGTAAAAAAGGACGACTTTAGCATCACCTTAAGATGTTCATTCCCTACATTTTAATAATATTCAAGAGTATTCTAAATTTAATAATATTCAAAAGTATTCTAAATAGATAGTAAGTACTTGGATATATGAAAGAAAAAAAACTTTGATTATTTATAATTAGTTTTTATTTTTTTAAGTTTCAAAATGTTTATTTTATAGAAGAGAAAAGGATAATGTGGCACCCATTTTCATTTTATTGAATAACTTTATTTATAATCAATATTTTATATTGAAACTGGAACTTGTATTCGTCAAAGTGTTGTTTAACAAATTCTGAACTCAAAGTAAGAAAATATTTATTACTTAGAACATAACTTATAAAAATATGACGCATTGATGCATAACCGGTAGAAGAAAAAAAATGGTAATATGATTAGCCTAAAAACAATTTTTAAAAAATCGGTTTAGCTTAAAAAATACAGTATTTTGTTTAAAAAAGAGTATATATCTTTAATTGTCCATCGTTCAAAATTTTCCTGATTTAAAATTTTTCTTTGTTTAAAGATTTTAGAGATATTATTAAAAATATTATTTTATTCTTGTTTAACATTAAATAACAAACATAGAATAACATCTCTGATGTTTTTAAACACTGTTCTTTAGACAATCGATTTATCGAAGAAATATTTCAATATAAAAATTTTGTTTTTTAAAAACCATAATAACAAAATCCCATGTTGTTGTTTAACTTTACACAATTTGAAGTGTGTACCAACCGAACAAAAAGTTAAATGACAAAAAAACACTCGAATGTACACCCAAGGACTTTGATTCTGTCCATGGGGAAATTTTCCAAACTGAGAAGTCGCTATCTTTCTACATACTTACAGTTCATGATTAACGTAACGACCAATAAGCTCTAGTCGTTTCATTAATCATGAAACGCGAGTATGTAGAAAGTAGTGACTTCTCAGTTTGGAAAATTTCCCCATGGACAGAATCAAAGTCCTTGGGTGTACATATATACATTCGAATGATAATACGCTCAAGTTTAAAAACAATGAGAAAGTATCTAAAATCAAGTATCTAAAATTAAAATCTTGAAAACTTATTATAGCTACATTCGATAGCCTTGCTTGTGTCATAGTTAATCTTAAATAATTTTTTATCATTTTTAATTTAGAAAATGATCTTTCACTCTCAGCAACAGTGACAATATTAAATAATGTTAAGTAAATGAATAAAGCAACCGATAAATTTGCAAATGTGCTAATTAAGTTATTTTTAAACAAATATTTTAAAATATCAAGCGATGAAGCGATAGATAGGTCGGTAAAATCTCTATTTCATTTTAAATCAATTGCATTTACGTTGGAATGATTAGTTCCAAAATCTGTCAATTTATTTTGTAAATCCGCGCAGTATTTGAATTTATCATTCGAATCTAAGTTTGTTAAACTGTCAAGGCTGTGTAAAAAAGAGAAACAACTATTGTGATCAGTTAGTAATTCGAACCTTTCATCTAGTTTAGTTATAACGGTGTCTAATAAAAAAAAAGTAGAAATTAACTTTAAAGTGCAATTCTGGATTTTGTATAGCATCATCTCTACTTTCATAATCAAACATAGGCCTTTGTTTCCTGGGTCGCATAGTATTGGTTGCTGGAAAACTAATCCCACAATCTAATTCTTCAGCAATAACTTTTGATTTATTAAGCATTTCTGTATAAGCTAAACCCTTTCAATCAAGTATTTTTTTACTTCTTCTAACATTTTAACAGCCTCTGGAAGTATCACAGTTGATTTTTGCATTATTTTACTTACAATATTAATTTTTAAGAAAATATTATATCAAGTTACTAATAAACAAACAAATTTGAATGACTTTATTTTTGACATTAAAGAATTTGCCAAGTTCTTTGTGGTATTGTCCTTATTTGAATATAATAGTTATAAAATAAAAAACAAAGCATCATAAGTGATTTCCAAATTGAAAAGAGTTTTCACGGCGTTAATTCTGCTTTCCCATTGTGTATCGGACAGTGGCTTTAAAGTTAAAGTAGAAAGTTCTTTTTTTAAGATTTGCCATCGCGGTGTTGACCCCGAAAAAAATACATATATTTCTTGGTCAATAACAAAGAAAATTAGTAACTTTCAGCAAACTTTTTGCTGCATCATTTATAACTATTAGGAGTATAAATAAGTTTCCGCCGTTTTTTATCAAAAATTGGGCATTTATTGTGAAACAACGGTACCTAATGTTTTATTCGAAGTATCCATCGCTAGCCACTTTTTCCCATCTTTCTGGCAGCATACGGATACCGCGTCGGAAGAATGCTTCATCTTTTGAAGCTATCCACAAATCGACTCAATTTTTTGTATCTTCATATGATATGAAGTGTTGCTCAGACAGGCCATGCGCCATCGAGCGAAACAGGTAGTAATCAGAAGGAGCAATGTTTGGTGAATACGGCGGATGGGGTAAAACTTTCTAATTGAGTGTTTCCAGGTAGGTTTTGACCGGCGCCGCAACATGTGGACGAGCATTATCATACAGAAGAATAACTTTGTCGTGTCTGGAGTAGTAGTGGGCACGTTTTTCTTTGAGTACTCGGCTCAATCTCATCAATTGTATTCGGTAGAGAGCCCCAGTAATGGTTTCATTCGGTTTGAGCAACTCATAATACACGACACCAAGCTGATCCCACCAAATACACAACATGAGCTTTTTTCCATAAATGTTCGGCTTGGCTGTCGATGTTGAAGCATGGCCAGGTGATCCCCACGATTTCTTCTTCTTTGGGTTATCGTAGTGGATCCATTTTTCATCACCAGTGACTATACGATGCGAAAAACCCTTTCGTTTATGCCTGGCAAGCAGCATTTCACATGTGAAAAATCGGGGTTCAACGTTTCTCGGCTTCAGTTCATATGGAACCCAGTTTCCTTGTTTTTGAATCATTCCCAATGATTTTAAGCAATGTGAAATTGCTGGTTGAGTCACTCCTAATGTAAGTGCAAGTGCTTCTTGCGTTTGGCATGACTCTTCATCTAATAATGTTTCCAATTCCGCGTTTTTGTACACTTTCGGCCTTCCGCTACGTTCTTTGTCTTCGACGTCAAATTCACCGTTCTTAAAGTTGTAAAACCACTCACGGCAACTTCTCTCACTTAAGGCAGCCTCACCATATGTTTCTACAAGCAATCGATGCGCCTCGGCTGCAGATTTCTTCAAATTAAAGTAAATCAAAAGCTCCCGCAAATGACGCTTATTCGGCTCAAAACTCGACATTTTCGCACGAAAAAAGATATATGATGCTGATACAAAATCGCTAATATTTTAAGGTTATGTTGTTGCCAGATGTCCAACCTTACGATATAACGTTTTACAACAGACAATTTCAACCATAACATACTAGTGGCGCCATTTTTTGGGAAACGGCGGAAACTTATTTATACTCCAATAAATTGAAACTATAATATGTGCTGCACATGGTACATAAAATGTTCTGGATTTATATCCAAAATTTTTTTTTGTAAGCCAATCCTTTGCCTTTCATATTAGCACCATTGTCATAGCCTTGGCCGCGCATATTATTAATATTAATATTTAAGTCTTTTAAAAAGTCCAGTAAAAACGTTGTTAGTCCTTGTCCCGTCGTGTCAGTAAAATAGGACAAAATCCAAGAAAATGCTCCCTTATCTCTACATTTTTCGTTGAGGGATTTAAATAAACAAATCTAAAAATTACCATAATTTGTTCCTAGTGGCTGATATCTGGTGTACAATCCAAAATAACAAAATAATATTTGGAATGTTTTAGAGTATTAATTATAGTTTGTTTAATTTTTTTGCCTATTATAATGATTAGTTCATTTTGAATGTTATGACCAAGATAATGAGGCATATTGCGGTGTTGGACTTTTTCAATGCGATCAATATTCTGCTGTAACGTTATCAAATTTTGAAATAGTTTCTATTAATTGTAAAAAGTTTCCATTATCTTTTTCAAACAATTTTTCCGTGTGCCCTCTAAAAGCTAAATTTTGTCTGGCTAAAAATTGAATAACGTATATAATTCTTTCAATATAACTGCCATCTACCTCTTTTTTCACGATCCATCTAGGCCTGATTTATGCAATCTATAGTTTTTTCTTCCTTTAAATTTTGTTTTAAATTTACATATTGCCTCACACTTTGAAAATGTGCTGTACTTTTTTCATGTTGTTCTATATCAGTACAAATAAATTACCTTTTCAAAAAAAGGTAAAAAAAGCGCCTATGTGTGTTGCGCGCAATTTATTTTGAAATTGTGTAATCTAATAAAAATGATATACATTTACAAAAAAAAAAATGTGTGAAATCTTTTAAAGTGCGCTTATTATAAAAAGAATATACTTTTTCTACAAAATTAAAGTAGTCGTATTTGTATTTTCTTTGAAAAACATTCCTATTCTAACCCAACTGGTAGTATCTTCAATTTTTATACAAAATCCACGTGGTACTACCTCTGTATTGTTATTGAAAAATCTTTGTATTTTAAAAATTCAAGTGATAGCATCTTTAATTCTCATTGAAAAATTTTATTCTAACCCAAGTAGTATTTCCTTAAATATTGTGTAATTTAATTCAACCTAAATGCATTTTTCCAAAAAATCTTTTAAACAATCAAAGTACTATTTTTGTATTTCCATTGAAAAATCTTTCAATTTTAACCCAAGTGGTTGTATTTAATTTTAATAAGTTTCAATGGAATATATAACATTTAATTTAAAAGAGGAAACGGTACAAAATGAGAAAATTTCATTGAAATAAAAAATGTTTGATGTACAAAAACATGGCGCTGCTAAATAGAAAAAGCAGAAAAGACGTAAGAAAGAACGCAATAAATGTAACACTTGTAAGATATGCGTTATAAAAAAAATTTGCGAAATAAGTTTTAGTTTCTTTAACATTTAAGTAATTCTTATTGTAAGTTTAACTTAAGATACCACTAGAATTTTATTTAAAAAAATAAAAATTCTGTTAAAATATAAATTATTGAGGTTAAATTAGATTACAAAATTTTAATATATTATTTATTTTCAATTAAATTCCACTTGGTTTGGAAGATTTTCAATGACAATACAGAGATAGTAGCAATTAGGTTTTGTACAGAAATTATTCAATTCTTCTCATTGTTTTTCCTATCTAGCAGCGCCATGTTTTTGTACATCAAAAATTTTTTATTTCAATAAAATTTTCTCATTTTGTACCGTTTCCTCTTTAATCTTTTAAATTAAATGTTATATATTCCATTGAAACTTATTAAAATTAAATACAACCACTTGGATTAAAATTGAAAGATTTTTCAATGGAAATACAAAAATAGTACTTTGATTGTTTAAAAGATTTTTTGGAAAAATGCATTTAGGTTGAATTAAATTACACAATATTTAAGGAAATACTACTTGGGTTAGAATAAAATTTTTCAATGAGAATTAAAAATGCTATCACTTGAATTTTTAAAATACGAAGATTTTTCAATAACAATACAGAGATAGTACCACGTGGGTTTTGTATAAAAATTGAAGATACTACCGGTTGGGTTAGAATAGGAATGTTTTTCAAAGAAAATACAAATACGACTACTTTAATTTTGTAGAAAAAGTATATTCTTTTTATAATAAGCGCACTTTAAAAGATTTCACACATTTTTTTTTGTTTATAAATGTATATCATTTTTATTAGATTACACAATTTCAAAATAAATTGCGCGCAACACACATAGGCGCTTTTTTTACCTTTTTTTGAAAAGGTAATTTATTTGTACTGATATCACGCGTTTTGTAGTGTTTTATATATATATATATATATACATTTAAATTATGTATCTGACCTTGTTTTGGAATTATGAGTATTATACGAGCATCCACCGTATCGTTTTTATATAATTCACATGACATGTACTCTTCCATAGCTTTCATGAAAAACGGATTGTTTAAAGTTGACAATTGTTATATTATATTTTTTTCAATATCGGCATCGTGTTCTTGTGATATTTTATTATCTATTTGCAGCGCAATGTCTGTCTCCTCCACTGACGGACTATTTAAATATTTCTGATCATAATTTATTTTGTAGCTCAATGTTCAATGCAATCCTTATGTCTGCAATAAATTATAATAAAATATATAAATTTACAATAAAAAAGAATAAAACAAAGCTAGTCAGAGACTCTTACGAAGATTAATGACTGACGAATAAAGATCAGGTTAAAGAACCTGTCACGACGGATATGATGATGATGACAAGAATTACTACACCACATACACCACAAGTACACCACAAGTACCGCATACGGCTGACTGATGTATGCCAGCGCTACTCGTGTCGAAAATATGAAAGGGAGAATTCCTGAGGGCGACGACGACGTTTCTTAAATGAAATGTAGAATATTTAGACTTTGCGTCGCGATATCTCCGCTCGTAGGGCACGGAGAGAAAAAATAAAAACACTTTTATTATACAAGTCGGGGCCATGCTATCGTTTGAGACTTCTCAGAACTTGATCGGTTTAGCCGTTATTGAGATCTGATAATCTCGCGTGCTTGGAACTTGCTGACTCGCGTAAAAGAGGGTCGGTCTGCGACTTTCATAAAAAAAAAAATTTTTCTACATAGACGCGAGTCGCGACCGCGCCTCTAGATTCCTAGACAAATAACGCCAATCTTTGTAACTTACTTTATCATTAAATGTACTCACAGAGTTATTGAATGAAACTTACAATAGAAACATAATACAGAATTACTAGATTTTGAGAAGCCAATCCCGTATGACATTCGTTATTATCGAGCTTTTTAAAAAAATATGCAGCTGAAAAAAATCGATTTGACTCATCTGTTGGAAACTTTATATTTTTTAATTGTACTGGCCTTATTTCAACTATTGACAATTTAACATTATCTGACATAATACGTGGCCAAAAAGCAGGATCAATAAATCGATACTAAGTAACGGCTCCGAAATATCATTACTAGACAGTTCAGTGACTGATGTCGAAGCTGAGACTATTGTTGATGCTGTTTCTAATGTCGACATTGTTGCAGCGTCTTCTTCAAATATTAGATTCGTATCTGAACTGGAGGACGTTGAAGGGCCTGACTGAAGAAACTTTTTGATCGAACTTATATATTTTTTTGCGTTTTCTTCTTTTTTCAATTTTCGTTTTTGATATTGAAAGTCTCTTTCTTCCATCAGTCATCTATAATTATCTAATAAATAGTATAATAACAAAAATAATATCTATATTAGTATAATCAAATAAATGAATAACAGAATAGAAACAATGCGTAATTGCTGTACATTCTCTGACTTACCGAAATTTGGAGATTGTTATGCATAAAGATATGATCGCGACGCGGGAAGATGATTTTAGGAAACATCTTCTCTTAATGATTCAATGCAACAAAAGTTTTCGAAAAATCGCTTCGCGTCGCGACCATATGTAGTAGATAAAATAAATAGTTTATGTAATATAATTATGTTACTAACATTTATCGCAACTGCTGTACTTTCAAAATTTTATAGATTTTTGAAAAATTTTCCCGAAATCGGTAACTATATACTTTTACAAAAAAAAAAACAAAAAAAACAAATACAATTTACCTTTTATTCTACAGTTGTTTGATGATACTTCGTAAAATAATGCTCCAATAAATGGTAATATATCTACACTAGAGGGCAAATGTCCAGAGAGAAAAGAAGGGAAAAAGTAAACTTTTTTACAAAAAAAGTATCCTTTTACAAATCTTCGGCCAAACACAATACAATTCCGTAGCGATAACGCACACAGCGAAAACCGCGTATATCTGAGGCGTCGCAAGCTCACGGTTTGCGGCGGTGCGACGGCAGCGGGCGATTACGCAGTCTTTGAAACAAAATACGGCGACGAAAAGAGAAAGGTACAGAACAAATAATAGAGTTGACGCGTTTATACAAAATTCTTCCTTTAATTCATATACAATTGTAAATTTACTTTACAACTGTATATGAATTAAAGGAAAAATTATATTTTTGTAACACTTTCGAGTTTTTGTTTACTCTACTTATTGTAAGAAGGCTAAGTTCTAGCGTTACATTTTTCCCTTCGTGGCGAACCGGGTTCGAATCTCCGCAGCATCAAATTTCCTTTTTAAACCTTTTGCTATTATATTTTACAATTACTTTATCTTTATTATTTTTTAAATTAATTAATAATAATGTACTTACATATAATAATAAAATTAAGCTACTTTTTATTAATAAAAAATTAATAAAAATATTTAATAAATTATTTATTATAATAAAATTATTTATAAAAGTAAATAATTAGCCCTTAACGAGCAGATTTATTCCAAAAAATAATACACTTTAATTTATAACGTTTTATAAATTTATAACATCTTATAATTTTTATAACTTCTTATAATTTATAATATTATAAAAACTCACAAAGTATATTATTTTTTGAAATAAATCTGCTCGTTAAGGCCTAATTATTAATTTTTATAAATAATTTTATTATAATAAATAATTTTTTAAACATTTTTATTAATTTTTTATTAATAAAAAGTCGTTTCATTTTATTAGTATATGTAAGTACATTATTATTAATTAATTTAAAAAATACTAAAGATAATGCAATTGTAAAATATAATAGCAAAAGGTTTAAAAAAAGGTAAAAAAAAATTTGATACTGCGGAGATTCGAACCCGGTCCGCCACAAAGGAAAAAATGTAACGCTAGAAAGCCTTCTCAGACGCTCTCTTAGATAGTGGCTCAAGATTCTAGTACTTAACGTACAAACGTCTAAATGTTAAACTTTAATTGCAATTTTCTTAAAAAGTAAGGCCCATTCACGCTAACTCTTTTACACTTTTAATATACTTGTTCTCCCCTTTCGAATGAACCATGATTCATCTCATTTGGCATTTTACAGTTCTTGCCTACTCCTTGTTAGTGTTAAAATTTTTTACATTATAATATTAGTAAAAAAGATTTTGGCTGGCTTCGAATTAAAAAAAAAATCCAACATAGCTACTGCTCCCTAAGCCCTGCCGTGCACCCCTTGCACCCCTTGCATCCCGCTTAAGACACCCCTGATGCACAGTTAATCAATAACATGGAATTTTAATGATTTTTTTAATAAAATTTTTATATAAAAAAATAAATGTGTTTATAGACTCTCAAAATTGTTAAAAATTAAACTTTAAAGGGCTAGTGAGAGTACACGCGCGGTAGTTAATTGGTGCACAATTGTCTTTTAATTAATTTCTTCAATTACGTGAACGTTTCGGCTCCGTTTCGGGCCATTCTCAGCATAACAATATATTTTCTGATAGTAATGTCCGTGGCAGAATCAAGGAGTAACTATCAAAAAGACGATGATGTTGCGTTGACATGGTTGAAAGAACCAGTGACTATTAATCGGATTAAATGATTCTGAAGTTAAATTTTGATGTTAAATTAAATCATGGACAAGAAAACCGTTGAGAACTCACCGATCCATGCCATGAAGGAGTACACAAAACAAAATTATTCTTCGAAAACTATTATGCATTCACACTAATTGAAAAAAGTTACGAACTCGATGTGATATAATATAAAAGCAACCAATATGAATGGCTAACAATTTGTCACTGACACATAGATCGATTGAAAAACACAAGAAATCAATAACATTAGGACGCACAAAGAATAAATAAATAAAAAAATTGATGTAATAGATCAATTGTTAATAAATTATTATTCATATTTTGTTATTAAAAGAAAAATACGAAACTAATCTTAAAACAATAATGAATAAAAAATGAAAACCCAGATAGCACAGAGAATTCAAAAAGATTAAAAAAAGAAAAATTAATAAAAGATAGTTTATATTACCAATACTGAGTTCATTTTGTAATGTAAAAAGAATTTTTTTCTGAAAAAGAAAGAAAAAGTCAGGAAAAGAATTCTTTTTGCATTTCAAAATAAACTCACAATCAGTTTTGGTGACATAAACCTGAATTCTTTTTGAATGCTGTGTGCTATCTGGAAAGTGATTTTGAAAAATATTATTTATCCATTTTTTAAAACAAATTTCTAGAAACCTAAAATAATAGCGTGACAGGATGGAAAATTCTTTTAATGAATGTTAATGAAACTTCATTACCAATTATTATTGCAGATGCCACATTACTTATATTGACTTATGGATCGAAAGACAGATGGGAAGAACTTGTAAGTAATCCAGCAAGTGACTTATTCTCCACGACCACTTCTGATGATATAGGAGGTTCAAGAACAATGATGGATTTAATTTCGAGAATAAAACAAGGTAAAAAACAAATTATCGATATTATTCTTGGTAAAAAAATGCTCGTATATCACAATACTTTTAAAAATTTTTCGTATTTTAAATTTATAGAAAGGTTTCTCAAAAATATGTTTTTAAAAACTTCTTCAGATTTTGTTTTTTTTTTTTTTAAATGAAGAATGAAGAATCTTAAAATATTTTAGAATATTTTACACATATGTATAAACAATTCTAGGAAAAACGTAGATTTTCTCAGCACTTTAACTAAAAAAATGTTTCATTTAAAAAAGATTTCGTATAAAAAGTCTGAGACATTTTTTAAAACGTTATACAAATACATTATACAATCGTACAAAAATTCTGAAAATATAGACATTCTGAAAAATTATATAAAGAATTTTAAGGAAAATTTTCAACGATTTCCAAAGATTTTGTTTAAAACCTATCGTAATTCTATAATGTAATTCGACAAATTGTTACAGTACCGCAACGCTTAATCAATACACAATGTGGAGCTAATTATTCTCCTGCTGGATCTTCTAATTCGTTTATCGATTATATTGAACCTGGTACGGTTGTCTCTTACAGGATGCATCCTAATTATTTCTTTTCCGACAGCGATCATATCAGCGTTATAAAGGTAAATTCTTTTCTTACATAAAGAATCATATGATTGTATATGTTATCTTTTTATAAATATTATATAAATAAATATTTCTTAGATTGAAGGATCCAGTTCGGGTAATCTGAAAATATGTTCAGCCAGACATTTTATAAATATTAATAAAACAGATAATTGCATACCGATAAGTAACAATGAACATGCCATTCAAGTATCTTGTGGTGATGCTGGCTTAATACATCTTTGCGATCCACTATATCTAGCAATAGATGCACGTACACCCAGTAATTCTTCAATTACGAATTTTCAATGTACAGGTAAGCCTAAAAAAACTTATAGAAAAACAGAGTTGTAATATCTCCTTCAATTAAATCAAGTTAAAGTTAATGATTTATAAAATTAATAAATTTTTAACTTTGGAAAAAAATTATTAATATATTTTAAAAATAATTAGTTAAAAGTAAAAATTAACTCATTTAAAATTAAGTTAAAAGTTAACTTTTTAATTTTATTATTTAATGTCATCACACGTAAAAAAAATTTAGTCGTAATCGTAAGGCTGTAAGCAAATCGACCAATCATAAGCAAAAATGCGGTTTTAAGTTTTAAAATGTTGAACTATGATTGATCGATATGCTTACGATTACAATTATATCAACGGTCTTATGATTATATCCAAAACTTTTTTAAATGTAATAGTCTTAAAGCTCCTGACTAGTCACCGTGGCCATATTGAAGTCGTGACGATAAACAAGAAATAACAAGTAAAAGTTTGATCCGTAGATTTTGTAAATAAAAAATATTTAGATAAAACAAAATAATAAAATCGCTTTAAAAAACACTTGTAAAAATGGACCTTAACTCTCCTTTCTCCGCCTAACAGTCAATAAATAGTCATAAAAAGCATGTAGTGAAGTCTATTCAGGCAAGAAAACACACGGACAGCTGTTGAAATGAATGAAAAATATCCCAGGTAACTAGCTGACGTCAAAATGATAAATAACGTCAACTTGCTACCTGGGATGATTTTATGTATAAAATTCAAAGATAATTATATTTGTGGCCCATTTTTACGTATTTAGTAAATATGAGTCAAGTCACATTTTCACAATGAAACACATAGTAACGAAATGATATGCAAGACATAATTTCATCGTCAACATGCCACGTTTCACGCCTATTACTTTTAATTTTTTCCACGATACTACGTCGCCACTGTCAACACGGATTTTCGACCAACTAATCAGGAGCCTTAATTTTTAATTACTGCCCAATCTGTTTTATATTAAATGAATATTATTTAATTAAGATCTTTTCTTATCTTCTATAATATGTTTGTATTTCTTTAGAGCCTGACGTGTGCAGATTCCCTCATATGATCAAATACACCATTCGCTATGAAAATTTAGTATGTGAAAGTAACGCAAGCATAAACATGTTGAACATTTTTGTTTTAATCATAAGTATGCTATACACATTTTTGTAATAAAAATACAACAAATTATTACATAAGTTAATTTTTTTAATAAACAAAACCGCATGAATGTATTACATTAGCCAAATTAGAATTAGAATTAGAATTGTAAATATCGCTTAGTACTGTCCTTTTATTGCCTGATGAAGGCATGTGAGATATTTTGTAATCATTTGTATTGACACCGAAACATTCAAAATAAAGCATTGTAAAACTTGTTTCAATAAATAAATTGATATTTAAATAAATGTTGTTCCTTCAAATAAAAGGTTTACAGAGAGCCACTGTATGGTCCACTCCGCACGTAATCTTTCTCACTTGAGCTCCAACTGCAACCTGCGAGATGTAACAAATTGTTAATCAGACAGAAAACTTCCATTATTTATAACAAATGTAAGAAAATTTAAAAAATAAATCTAGATAAGATAAAATAAAACAAAAATCAAGAATAATAAAATTGCAATTAAGACTTCGTGTTTAACCCTTAAGCACAACAATCTCGTAAAATACGTAAACATGTTTTCGAGTCTGGGAGACTTTTTCAACTTTGAGAAATTATAACTCTGATTCCAATCAATATTTTTCAACAATTTTTTTTTTTTAATAAAAATTTAGAATCTCATAAATGTAACTGTACAAACGGCATGCTAAAAAACAATTTATTGTAAAGTTATAAGGGAAAAACCATTAAGCAAAAATGAAAAATTGTTCAGAAATCCACTTTTTCTTTGAAAAATCATATCTTTGCAACAAAAAACTTTAAAAAATTTTTAAATATAGCATTTTAAAGCTAAAGAGTCATACTTAAAAAAAATTATGGCATTGCCATTCTTTTTAAAAGTATAATTACGTAACAAGGAGAATATGAGATATTTTTAAATGTCTAAAAATGCACTTTTTAAAAAAAAATCATATCTTTGCAACAAAAAAACTTTTAAAAACTTTACAATACGGCGTTTTAAAGCTAAAGAGTCAATTTTCAAAAAAAATTATGTTACTATCATTCTTATTAAAAAATATATTTACGTAGCAAGGCAAATATGAAGTATTTTTGATTAAGTCAAGTTGTTTAAAATTAATGTGTTTTATGATATATTTCGGACCCTGCACAGAAGATCCCTCTTCCACGGCACTATATGCATAGTATTCTAACTTTAGACAGACTATATGCAACTAACATACGCGAGCGGACCTGTTCGAACGTGTTTTGTCCGATTTTTTCATATGTATAAAATTACTCACAAAAAGGTTTCACTCACACATAATGTTAGTCCCACAGACCCCAACAAAACTTTGCTGTCGTACCGTACAAATTCTAGTTGACCAAGAAAGTTGATCAACTATATTCGAAAGAGAAAATTTCAAACTTTTTTACCCTCTGATCCGAACCTCCTATCTTCTGTCTTCACACAGCAAGCGTTCGAAAGTTCATATAGGGCCTCTCAGACTCATTTGTGTGTTTAAGAGTTAATCATAAATATTTAAACATCCACATAAAAAGTATCTAAAGTACGTGAATATTTAAACATTATGATTAAACAACAAAACCTTTACTGAAATTTCGTTATTCTTAATTTTTTAATTCTGAATATATTTTCAGAAAGTGTCTAAAATACTTTAATAGTTAAACATTTACTAAAAAAAAAAAACAAAATTTGAATATAAATTATCTAGAATCACTCTTTAAAAACTTTAATATAATCTAATACAATAAATTTTCTAATAATTTTACCCTTAAAGGAAAAAATTGATCTTTTGTATGTCCTAATCCCAAAGATCCAAATTTATTGCAACCCCACATGTATAAATCTCCTATGTTGGTTAGTGCAGCTAGTTGACTAATTCCACAATATATATTTGTTACCTAGCAAAGTATAACAAATTTATTGACGTATAGTTAATAGATACATGTACATAAAAAATTTTCGATTTGTGAGTAATAAAACTTTTCAAATTCAAATAAATTAATTTAAATATTTTACTTACCTTAACATTACGATTATATATATTATTGCCAAATAATGTGGGAGGAATCATGGTTGGTTTTAATACTTTCTGTACTTGAGGTCCAAGACCGAGTATACCATATCCCCACACATAGACATTACCTTCACCTATAAAAATTTAACATTAATTAATATCAAAGACATATAACAGAAATCAATATGAAAAATATTTAGTATTTCCAAATAGAAATTATTAATAATAATCACTAAAATAAAACTTGTAAATAAAATTATGATTAATATTGTAATTTATGATAATTTTTAATACCTACTATTTAAAATCATGCAAAAACAGCCACCTGATGCAATGTCTATAATATGTCCTAAGTTTTGTGTATCTAATTCTGTAGCAATGTTTACTTGGTAACTATCTTTTATAACTGGTAACTGACCATATTCCGAATTACCCCAACCATACACTTTCCCTTTATCTGTATTAAAAATATTTTTATTTATTTTTGTTATGTATATAATATTAATAACTTTTAATATTACTTTTTTATGATAACGATATAATAACGTTATAATTTTTCATAACGGTAATAGTAAAGTTAGGATTGGAATTTGTCATTTTTGACAAATAACTCGTTTGTAACTATTACGCATTATTCACTGAAAAAAAACTTCACTTGTAATTTTACTTGTTACGTAATTAAATTAAACTAATGCACTAATATGTTATTCATTACATAACGAGTCTAATAACGAGTTACTTCTTACTTTTAATGAGTAACGTGTAAGGCCGGTATTATACGTGCCGTACGACAAATTTTTTGATTGGCTGCAGAATAAAAAATTTCTAGAGATTCAAGAAATTGTCTATTCTACGGCCAATCAACATGCTTAAAAAATTTGTCATACGACACATGTAATAACACCCTATTGATAACAAGTTACTTGTCAAAAGTTAAAGTGACTAAGGTCGTTGCATCAGTCACTAAACAGTCGCCAATAAATGACTATTTAGAAAAACTATTAAAATAATAAGATTTTAAAATAATAAACTGCAAAATTAATTGATATTGTTGAAATCTAATTTTCATGTAGATTTTATTAAATGTAATTTTTTATTTGAAAATGTAATTGTATTAAATTATTTTGTGTTTGTTTATTGACTGGTCCAATTTCTTATTTGTTCATTGACTGGTGCAGTAACCCTATTCCAACTTTGATATTATCAATTTTATATTATATTACCAATGAAAAATTATGTCTCATACAACATAGAAGCTTGCAATATTGCTGCAACATTACAATATTATACAGGGTGTCCCAGAAATGGAGAACCAGCCGCTTTGTATGTAGAGGCGATCAAAAAAAACAAAAAAATTTTACAGCATTTTGTAATGCTTGCTATAATTATAGTTATAAATTACAACGTCTCAGCCAATGTGCGATGTCGCCACGCCGTAGGACGGCTCATGGCGCCTAGCTCGTGACGACGACGCGCGGTCTGAATTCGCCGCACCACGCGTAATATTTCTAAAGGCAGTTATTTCACTATAGCTGCAACCTTGCAATGAAATGTTTTTGTAATGTTGCTACAATTTTTCTGTGCTATACAGGGGGTCATTATCAAATCGTTATTACAAAAAAATAAAAATCGCATTAACTCATTACTTGTAACACGTTGTACTTCCCTCTTCTGTATATGTTACACATTTCAATGTTACATACCGCTAAGAGCTAATACACAATCAGCAGCACAGGCAACTTTGACTATACGCTGTCCCGCTAAGTCACCCTTGACCAAACTCGGTCGATGTTCATTTTGATAATGCGCAAGACCTGTCTGTCCATCAGCACCCCAACCAAATGTGTATACCTCACCTGCCTCTGTCAAGAGTATGCTGTTATATAATATTAATGAGAAAATACATGGAAAGAAATACTGTGTAACTACGTCATTAATATTAAATTGATTATTTTACCTGTGATCTTGACCAGCTGTCACAGCGATAACTTTGTTCCCTTTAATATCAGGTATACAATGGATTGTCATACTTTTTTCGTAATTTTCATTTAATATAATCGGTCTGCCGCATTGACCATACGCATTGTTACCCAACGTAAACAAACCCTCTGTCGTTAGTATTAATAAATGTGCTCTTCCAGCAGCCATGCCAATAATTTTGGTCGAGATGTCTTTCAATGGTAAAGTTATCGGTCTTGGGATAAATATCATACTATAAAACTTCTCATCGAGGTTGTGACCTATTAAAGAAAAAATAAACTGTAATTCTACAAATTTAACGATACCTTTCTACTTATAAGGTGTTACATTTCGAGACTTTGATCGTAAATCGAATTGAAGTAAATAAAGTAAGTTGAATAACATTTATATTGCATATAAAAGATTTGTACAAAATAATTGAAAAGTTTCCAACAAAAATCAAACAAGTTTATTTAAACAAATCTGTATTATGATGCCAGATCATTCTCTATCATTAGTTTCATATATAAGTTTATTCCATAAAAAATCAAATAGAAAAACAAAAGATATAAATATAAATAGGTAATAAATATAAAAGTTTTCGTAAAAACCAAACAAATTTATTAACAAGTTCTGTTTTCAATAAATTCTCAAAATATTAATCAAAGCCTAATACTTTGTTTTTATATCTATTACATGTCCACAGAAAAATTACCATATTCATACAATAAACGATTTAAAAATGAAAAGTATTTTGTTTCCAGAAAATTTAATTTGTTGGACTTCCCTGATTTTCATAAGAAAACTTTCTATTTTACTACTAAAAATGACTATAAACTCTATTGGGAAATAACAAAAGTTTTAAGATTATAAATTATTAACATAATATTTACTGGTATAAAATTAATATTTAACATAAACACATACTAACTTCAACAAATGATTATGAAATAATTTTTTTTGAAATATAATTCAATATTAAGTATAATAAAATTAATATTTAATTTAGATCACTAATTAACAAGTATTTAATCAACTACTATTACAATCTATTTATCTAGTAAGTCTGAAAATTTGTAAGCCAAGATAGTCATAAATAAAATGAAAGGCTAAACCCCCCAGCACAAAAAGATTACGAAAACATTTTACAGAAATATTTCATTGTAATACTTTTGTAAAATGTAATATTACAAAGATATTACAAAATATTGCTGTACCATTACAGTAATGATAAAATGTTCGTTTTTAAAATATTGTAATATAATATTCCAATAGAGTATTACAATAAAATATATAATACGTTTTAATTTCATAATAATTAAGATGTTTATAATTTGAACAAACAATCTGTAGGATATACAGGTACAAAAATTAAAAAAATTGTATAAATAAATTTGCAATGTACTATTAAGGCTTATCTGGTACCTCAACCGGAACTCCGCGTTGACGGTAGCGACATACCATCACGGACAAAATTAGAAATAATAGGCGTGGAATGTGACAGATTGATAATGAAATTTTGTCGTGCATGTCATTTTGTTATTATGAGTTTTACTATGAAAATGCGACTTGTCTCGTATTTACCAAATTCGTAAAAATGGACCATAAGCTTCATTGAATTTTATACATAAAAGCATATTTTTCACTACTTTCAATAACTATCCATGTGTCTTCTTGTCTGGATTTTCTTGAATAGGCTTTACTTTAAGTGTTTTTTTTACAACTATTTATTGACTATTAGGTAAAAAAAATAGTTAAAGTTTATTTTTACAATTTCCATGCAATTTCGTTATTCTATTTTACCCAAATTTTCTTTATTTACAAATGCCACGTTGGAAACTTTCATGTAATTTCTCGCTTATGACATCACTTTAATATGATCACGGCGAGTAGACAGGAGCCTTAATAATGTATTGTTGTAACATGTATTATATAAAATACATATAATATTGCATATAAAAATCTCTTTTAATTATCTCATTTTCAGCGTCATTTCATTAAGATTTCAATAAAAATTCAATACAAGATGTTAAGATTGTGAAGAATTTAGTGAAGTTCAAAATAGAACTCAGTGAATGCAAAGAATTTTATAAAAGCACTCAGCAAAATTTATTAAAATTCAGTATATGTATATATAGGTAGAACGAAAATAATTCAAGTCTTAAAATTATGAAGAATTAAATAATTGTAATGCATTTAAAAAAATTTTAAATATTGCAAACTCAAGAATTTGTAATTATAATAACTCATAAATTTAAATATTTATATTATAATTAACTTGCAAATATTTAAGTAAAAGAAACAACTTAAAAACCAATTTTGCTCGTGCTTTATTATTTATTACATTCCTAAAAAATCATACTATTTTGCTATTATAAGTATGATTTATATGTATTGAAATATTTTCAACAATTTCTGTACTTTTACTTTATTAACATTTTAAAATTATTTCAAGAGTTATTTTTGATATATTTCCATCAGAAAAAAACATGTTAATACATGATTAATAACACAATGTCTTATTTACATAAATTAATACAATTGTTTTTTAACTTTTGATATATTTATACATGTCCCATAGATTATTTGTTAGTCTTGTAATTTTTAGAATGCCCTAAAAATTTAATATATAACTTTGCTAAAATGCAAAATTATAAAATTGAATTGTACTTCAATTTGAAAACTTTAATTCTGAAAATTACTATCAAACATTTTCAAAAATAATTAATCACAATAAATTCTTGCTTAAATGCAATACTCTTATGTAAAACTGCTTGATAAGTCAGAAAATGTACATGTGTATGCACAGATACATATACATAAAATCTTAGTAATTTATTTCCATATATTAAAAATATTACTGCAACATTATTAAAATCACATTGCATATTTTATATTTTAATAATCTTTTGAAATATTGCAATGTACTGCAAGATCTTATGCCTATGGAAACAATATAATCTTTAATTACCGAGTTGTGAATCTGTATTTATACCAGTCCCGTAAACAATGTTCCCATTCGAAGAATGTACTGCATAAGCTGTAAAGCCATACCCACAAGCGATATCTGTCACCTTATGTCGCTCAGCAAAAGACAACCTTTTTGGCTTTGAGATTTTGCCCTTTTTCATTGCTCTCGAATCTCCGAGAGCACCATGTGCTGCAAGACCCCACACATACACTCTGCGGTCATTTTCTCGACTTACCGGATACTGGAAAACTGTAACATAATTTCGAATAAGTAATAAAAAAGTCTGTCAATACAATACGTATATATATATGTGTATGTATTTTATTATTGTTTTCTAACTTGGTAAAGTTTTAAGCTCAGGCTTAGAGGGTCTAGACATCTGACTGTTTGTATGTATATTTTTAACGTTTCTCGCCACCCGTACGAAGCAACTTTTTCCCGCGCTGAACATTTTTCTTAGATTTCCTCAAGATATATTTCTGGGGAAGAGTAGGCAGAGGGGAGAAATTTCTACAACTCCTAAAATTTTCAACTTATGAAAAGATATGTGTAGGTTATTTCTTTTGTAAATAAAATTACTTCACTATCATTTTTTTTTTTAATTTTTACAACACAAATTACAAATTCTTAACAAGAATTTAGTCTAATCTACATCAAACTAGCACATCTCATCATAATTTTTATTCCTTGCCGCATTAGTTTGTTTTTTACATTTAAAATGAAGAGCCGGCAAGAATAGCATCCAAGGCCACAATATAGATACATACAAGTGCATACAAGTCAACTCTGTGTCGGCACATTTGATCTGGAAGAGAAATGGTCGGCCATGATGTTGAGTGTGCCGACGCGGACAATTTAAACACTGATCATGCCTCATCCAAGAAACATCATGTAGACTTTGAAGTGTCCTAAACAACATTGAGTGAATTATCTAGTTTACATTAATTATTTGTTATGCGTACTAAGTACTATCCGTATCAATCGGATATAATGCTCAGTTTAAATGATGATACTAAACAATTTTAAGGCCGCGACACAGGCTTTTGCATAGCTGCTTAACCGTATGCATAAAGAAATTGATTGGTCTATTTTCTTATGCATGTGCTAACGGACCAATCAACTTCCTTAAGGGCCTCGCACATGAAATGCATAACGTAACACAAGCACGACATCAGACCGATAGGCCAATGAGCATCCAGCATAAAGTCGCCATATTGATTTACATAACATTTTCATTGGTCTATTGGTCTTATGTTATGTTTATGTTATGTTACGCATTTTATGTGCGAGACCCTTTAAAGGACCTTGCACATGAAATGCATACCATAACATAAGCATAACATAAAACCGATGGACCAATGAACATCCAGCATAAAATCGCCATATTAATTTACATAGAATTCCCATTGATCCAGAAACCTTATGCTACGCTTATACTTTGTTATGCATTTCATGTACGAGGCCCTTTAAATTTCATGTACAGTCGTGTTCATTATAGTTGCGACACTTTTTCTTAGATGCGTTTCTGAACGCGTAATTATAACGAGAGCTGAGAACGTGATTGGTTCTTACTTGTGGATCTAACCAATTACGTTTGCCGTTCGATGAGCAAGGCTACATTCCAAAAACCATCGAAGAAAAAGTGTCGCAACTATAATAAACACGACTGTACACCCAAGGACTTTGATTCTGTCCATGGGGAAATTTTCCAAACTGAGAAGTCACCACTTTCTATATACTCGCAGTTCATGATTAATGAAACGACTAGAGCTTATTGGTCGTTACGTTAATCATGAACTGTAAGTATGTAGAAAGATAGCAACTTCTCAATTTGGAAAATTTCCCCATGGACAGAATCAAAGTCCTTGGGTGTACACCCAAGGGGTGTACCCGCAGTATCACCCCCGCTTCTAAAAGGAAAACAGCCATTATTTACCTTGGTAAAAATTACAAAAGAGAGTAAATTTACTAGAATATTTGTAATTTTATTGGTCAAAAGCTAGTGAATTTGCTCGCTTTTGTAATTTTTTCCTCCTCTTCTTCCCCTCCTTCGCCACTGGCTTCTTATCTTGTACCAATCCGATTTTAACGCGACCGATCACAGTCGGCCACGCTACGCGCTCTCGCTCTTACGGAAAGTACGGGACGAGCGCTCAAAGGCTTCAACTTATGGCCTAGTTTACACCAAGCATTTAATACGCGTATTAACTCGTAATTTTCTAAAGTATCTTAAATTATCTTTACTTTTGACGATGCGTGTATATATGATACATATATTTAATTATCTCTATTTATATTGTACTTATAGCGTTTTCGATTGGGATGCACTGGCTGCACTCAGTGTCAGGCGCGTGTTCGATTGACAGTGCCAATACGCACTTGGCTAGTGTCATGTGTTCGTTTGAACGCACGACACTCGCATAGTGCGTACTGGGGTGTGCACGATTGGACACCTCATGATTCGACACCACCATTCACAGCGGTCGATGCCTAGAGTTTTTCCGTTGGTTTGGTTAGATAAGTCAAGATGATTGGTTGGTGTCCAATCGTGCTGTGTCCAAAAGAGTGTCACCCGTGCGTACTCAGTGCGCACTAATAGCGTTTTTCATTGGGAAAACTAGTGCGCACTGAATATGCGCTTGCTGCAGGTAATTGGGCGTTTCCGTTGGCACCGTCATCGCGCGAACCGAGGCTGTGTTCCGATATAACTGCCAGTACTGGCAGTGGTGAAAAATCCGTTCCGTTATTGGTACGCAGCGCACTGCGACAGCATCTAGTAACATCAATGACGTCATGAATGGTAGCCATATTGCCACTGTGATTACTGCAGCTTCCAAGGTGAGGTAGCTACAGTGCAATATGGCTATTATGCTGTTCCGAAATACGATGCTATAGCAGTGCTGGCAGTAATGCAGTAATATTGGAACAGTTGTGACAGTGTACTGTCATGACGTCACATTTACTGCACTGCCAGTAAAAACGGAACACAGCTCGAGGCTGTGTTCCGTTTTTACTGGCAGTGCAGTAAATGTGACGTCATGACAGTACACTGTCACAACTGTTTCCAATATTACTGCATTACTGCCAGCACTGCTATAGCATCGTATTTCGGAACAGCATTGCAGTAGCCATATTGCACTGTAGCTACCTCACCTTGGAAGGCTGCGTTCAGATTCCCCACCCGAGTGCACCCAGGCACCTAAAGAGCGTTCAGATTCCTTTAGAGTGCCCCTACCGGACATTAGGTGGGTCGTTCACTTTATCACTCTGTCTATCCCGAGAGAGTGGAAAAACCACATGGGTCCTTGAGCCGGGTGAAACGGGTGGGTGACGTAAAGGTGCGTTCCAAAATGTATCGCTATAAAAATTTCTATATATTTGTGATAAAGCTCGTATATTTAAAACAAATTTAAAATAAAAAAATAAATTTAATTTAAAATATTATAGTAAATAAAAATTAAAATGTATAAATATAATAAAGAAAAACGTTAATAACTAAGTAAAGTTTAAACGTTTTGTTTATTATTCTGTTTATGTAATTACAGATTAATAAATATTAATCTTTTATTCTATTAATGTAAGGTGTACTTGGTCTACAGTCTCACAAAACCGTTATATAAATATTTATATTTGAGATTAGTATGTTAAAGATTTTTAGTATTATTAAATATTTTCTGATACTAATAAAATATACTGTTTGTTTTCTGTTCCTGAACTCCCTGAATTAGTGTGCACTTAAAGTGAAATAGATATATATTTGAAAGTTAGTGAAAACAAGAAGGAACGTTCCAGTGCAGTCTAGTGCAGGAATAGAAAACAAGCCTATACATATAATAGATGATATGCGCAATATATATCTTCATCTAATTTGTTAAAATAAAAATTTATTTTCATTGTTTAAATTGATTCGTCTTATTCTACTAACATTTAATTTTTATCTACTTTAGCTATATTGATAAAAAAATTCATAGTAAAATATTTATGTATTATCTTTATCGTTTATCTTAATTTATTATGTAATTTATTCTGAATCTGAGATATTTATGTTACTATTTCTCAGCGTTATTTGCTAAACACACCCAATGTTTGAGAGTGCGTTCAGATTCCATAAACCACTAGGGAGCTTTTCATTAGCTCCGCCCATTTACCCAGTCACCCAGAGATCACTCACCGGGTGGAGAATCTGAACGCAGCCGAAGCTGCAATAGTCACAGTGGCAATATGGCTACCATTCATGACGTCATTGATGTTACTAGATGCTGTCGCAGTGCGCTGCGTACCAATAACGGAACGGATTTTTCACCACTGTCAGTACTGGCAGTTATATCGGAACACAGCCCGAAATGTCCAATTGCCAGCGGTGAGTGCACACTCAGTGCGCACTAGATTTCCCAATGAAAAACGCTATAAGTGGCACGAGATATTTTAACCGTGCCAGTTCAGTGCACTGGATGCATGCAAGCATCAGTGCATTATTGTAATAGCGTTTTTCATTGAACGTTTCGGTTTGCGCGATGACGGTGCCAACGGAAACGCCTAATTACTTGCAGCAAGTGCACATTCAGTGCGCACTAGTTTTCTCAATGAAAAACGCTATAAGCAATAACGAAGAAAGTTTCAAATTTGAAAAATGAGGAATCCGGATTTGGATCTTTTTAATATTTTGAAGACAATTTTGGAATCTTCTTCTAGTTCAAACGAGAAAGAAGAAATAATTGCAATCTTCCGAACTAGAAGAATGATTCCAAAAACTGTAAATTATGTAGCATGTGTGAAAAAAATGGATAATGACACCGTAAGTGTTATATCTTTTATACAAGTACATCAATTTTATTTTAAAATATAATTTTTTAAAATATAATTAATTACTTAATGTAATATAATAGCATTTTTTTAATGATTATATACTATTTAATTACATATAGTAAAAATCATTACTTACTGAGCACGAGATTACTTTTTCGAGGTAACTTTTTTTCTTTTTCGCGTAATCTATTATAATTAACTCAAGTGACACTTGCACTGAAAATTTGAGCGTGTTCTTTTGCATTTGCACTATTCAGTGCAACTCATGGAACTTGTCCAGTGTTGGCGTGAAATGAGTGCGCACTAACTTTTTCCCAATCGAAAACGCTATTAGTATACTATTCTTTAAATTCATTGCCGAAATTATGATAATTTAATAGAAAATTACTAATAGTACGTGTATCAAGTACGCGGTGTAATCTATGCCTGTGTGATACAGAAATAAACAAAGAGAGACAAAATAAACAAAGCTATTGTAGACCGGGATTAAAGCATCAGCCTTAAGTCTATGGGACACTCTCCTAATATTTCTCCATTGTGCGCAGGCCTACATGTGTACCGTTCATGAACTGCAAAATCGCTGCGTGTAGCAGATGATCTAGCTACAATTCGTGGCAATCGTGCGAATGAATCGGCAGCCATTTTTAAACTGCCCACTTACTATACAGTGTATAAAAAGGATATGGATAATGGGCCTCGCGTTACGAGACGGTAATTTTAAACGAATGAGATTAAATGGGGCGTGATTGTTAGCGAGAGGAGAAGCGCAAAGACAGTTCGCACGCGAGAGAAAGAGAGAGAAGGCTGAAAAAATAACGTAACAACAGTACGTGCAATCATCCATAATTATCATCATCATCATCGTCGTCGTCGTGGTCGTCGTCGTCGTCGTCGTTTTCGTCAGCAGTAGCAGCGGACAAACACGCGGGCGAGAGCAAGGGAACCTCGTTGTTTTTCAGCGAGAGCGTGACCGCAACGAAACGCAACGGGCACGGACGAACGTCACTGGAGCATATGCACTTCTTCCCCGCTAAAATCAGTGTGATGATCACCTGTCAACGTTCGAGCGGTGCACGGAATATGCCTTTGAGCGCTCGTCCCGTACTTTCCGCAGGAGCGAGAGCGCGTAGCGTGGCCGACTGTGACCGGTCGCGTTAAAATCGGATCGGCGCAAGATACGGAGCCAGTGGTGGAGGAGGAGGAGGAAGAAGAAGAAGAGGAGGAGGAGGAGGAGGAGGAAGCGACGGCGGAGAAGGAGGAGAAGGAAGAGAGAGAGAGGAGGGGAAGAGTGTCTGAGAGAGATCCGGAAGAGTAGTGTCTCGAGCGCGTGGCACGACAATGCTGATTCTAACATGCGAGAGGACGGATGCCGCGATCGTGTCCCTCGTATGTTAAGTCCTCATAATAATGGCCGATAATGTGCACAGAAAATCGCACAGGCTGTCCGATGGTAGCAGGAAGATCTCGAATCCCGTGCACCGCACAACCACGGAGACGATCCGTCTGGGCGAGGTAGACAGGCATCACCAGCATCATTATCATCATCAGCAGCAGCCGGTCGTCGTGCCGTCGAGCGGCGTCGTGCAGACGGCGAGCGGCGGCGGTGGTGGCAGCGGCAGCAACGGCGGCAGCGGAGGCGGCCAATGCAACCGGAAGAAGACGTCGTCGTTCCAGATCACCAGCGTCACCGTAGGTTGCCGCATGAGCAATGACGCCGGCGAAGACTCCAACGACGACCTCGACGAGTCGCACACGGAGGACAACTCGCGCGTCACCGACCTCGACATCGAGACGCCGAGTTACTCCGAGGACACGTTCTCCAAGGAGGACGTGTTCTTCAATACGAGCAACGCTGCCCTTAGCACCGCCCCGGTGATCCCCACCAGTTCGCAGTACGGCCTGGCGATCGTGCCGTCGTCCGAGGGTGGCGGCGCCAGCAACTCGGTCAACGACAGCAACATCAGCACCTTGGACGGGCTCGCGTCCGCCGCCGATAAGCAGGACGCCGAGCTGCGCGAGGTGCACTCGCACGGCCGGAACGAGCGGTTCAAGGTGGTGAAGATCGAGAGCACGGAGCCGTTCAAGCGAGGACGATGGACCTGCATGGACTACCTGGACCACACGTCCGTCAATCAACCAACCGCCATCAGCACGCCGAAGGTGTCCGATCCAAACGAGGTGTGCATATCGTACGGGGTGACCGACAGCGGGATCGTTATACCAGAGGCGGCTAAGCAATCCGTAGTGACTGACGATAAGGGGATCGGTATCGACGCTAACGGGCCAGTGTCGTCACACCCGGACAACCCGGTAGTGCATTCGTCTATCGCGGCGACGAGCAATCCCGCGCAATCGGTGTCGAGTGCGAGCTATGCGGTGAACAATTCAATACCTCCCAATGTACAGCATAATCCCACGCAAGTTCAGACTCAGACCAAGGTGCAGCAGCAGCAGCAGCAGCAGCAACAACAACAACAACAACAACAACAACAGCAGCAGCAGCAGCAACAACAGCAACAGCAGCCGCCGCCACCATCCGCGCAGCAGCAGATTCCCCAATACTTTCAGTCCCAGACTCAACCAATAACTACTCAGCAACAGCAGCAGCAGCCGCCGTCGCAGCCACCGCAAAGTGGTCAAGGTTCCACGTTACCCTCTAATTTGCAGCAGGCTCCCACTCATCCCAACAATTTGGGACAGCCGCAGAGCATGCCTCAAGGCTCCATCCCTATCATAACGCAAGCTAGCAATAGCACGGTAACACCCCAGTCAAGTATACCTCACTCCAAAGAGGAGACTTACGTGACGGTGAGCACACAGAATCAATCGCTGCCGGTGCAGAATGTCTGCCAGCAAACGGCTGTGCAGCAAATGTCAATCCCGACCTCTCAGGCACCAAACATTCTCGTTACGCAGCACCAGCAGTCGGAAGCGGCGACCTCCTGCCAGCAGCCGCCGTCCCTGCAGCCGCCGACGCAGAAGCCGCAGATGACGCAAATTTCCGAGCCACTGACTGCCATACAGGGGATACAGGGCATGCAGAGTATCCATAAGGTTCCTCAGACGGCCGGAACCGGGCCGCCACCGCCGCAGCAGCAGCAGCAGACGTCGTCGACGATCCACCCTTCCGCGGGCGCGCCCGTGCAGTCGCAGGTGATCGCACCCTCGACGCAGCAGATGCAGCCGACGCAAACGTCCAACGGTAATGCTCCGACGGTGCAAATCGCGCAGGTGACGGCCAACGTTGTGGCTGGCCTGCAGCAGGGAAGCATCGCGTTCCATCAGTCTGACCCGGAGCAAGAATCTATCTCCGGCATCGTTCCTAACTCTACCAACGTTCAGTCGGCCGACACGACTCTACTGGAATCGTTGGCCGAAGTCACGCAAGGCAGCGACGAGAACCGTGCTCTCGAGGATAACGAGAGGTACTCGAGACGAACAGCACTCGCGAGGAAATTAAGGACGTATTACATATATTTAAATTACAGGATGTTTATTACAGAAAAAACTTATAATTTTTTTAAAGCATTTCTTTTTTTCCGCGAAAATCATGAATATTCGTTGGAATTTTATTGAAATTTGGAGAAATTTTTGAAATTTACATTCTATCTCTTTCTGACAAAATTCTTTTATCATTTTTTTTCTAATTTTTGTTAATACAAAACATCGACAATCGATTAGCAATAAATATGGCATATACATCCGTACATTCACGTCTATTTTTGTGTGATTCATAAATTTAAAAAAAATCGCTGATAATAAAAGACTGAATCGTTCTACATTAACGTTATGTGTTTAATCAGTTTAATCACGTTTCGTATTCTGTACTTTTCTAACTGAATGAGCTAAATCATTGCAGACAAATTGTTATATGCTTTTTAGTTCATGTTATTTTATGTTTCTTTTATAGTACTTTCTCAAATTTAATATTCAACACTCAAGTGGCTCTTTTGTGATTAAGGAACATTAAAAACTATAATAAAGTAAATTTATTTCAAAGCTGCATTAAAAGATTTTCTAATCTTGGAATTGTGAATAAAATTCTTGGAAAAACCAGGAATTCTTTTACAAAATTTAAGTAAACATCCTGAATTATGACAAAAATTTTCTGATTACCTTGCATTTTAAAATAATACAAAACATTTGGTGGCAATTTTCTATCTGCATCAAAAATTATTTCAACGAAAAGTAGAAACATGCTTTAATTAATTACGTGTCAATAACCAAAATCCGATTTTTTAAATATAAATACTTGTAAGTATTCAAGATGATTTACGTGAAGTATCATTACGACGTAGAGATTAGTTATTCTATAAATAAGAACAATTTGCTTGTTTGGATGTACGTGCCATATCTCAAAATATTACCAAAAATATAAAAGTTTAGTCGATTATTCTATTATTATGTTAAAGTATTTATAAAATTTGTGTACAATTTTTTATTGTTTTAAAAATCATTTAATTTTATCTTGATAAGAATCAGAAGAATGTAAAGTTACATTTTTTGCAATACTTATTTGTAAAGATGGGGAAAGTATTACCATTTCGTCAAATTTTTTAACTCTACTAATAGAACTCTTAAATGTTCATGCAAAAGTTCAATTAGATTCACTTATGTCGTTTTCTATCAATGTAGATTAACTTTGATTTCGGTTTAAGTAACTCTTGTCTTTTTCTAGTTCTAAGAAGAAAAGAATGAGTAAAACTGAGATTAAAGTTAATCTATACTTTAGTATATTACTCTTTTAAAAATTATTTGTCTAAAACTGTAGCAAAACATTGAGATTTACGTTGCATAAGCCAAATTATAAGTCAAATTAGTCATTGTTTTGTTCTTTGAAGTTGGTTTCAGTGTTTCAAAATTCGGATACATCTAACATTTTTCGTCAATCATTGGGGAAAAAAAGAATAAATCTAAAAAGCTTGAAGTTTTTAAATTTCGATAACTTTTAACTTTTGTATTGGATAAAACATTTTTTAAATAATTAAATAAAAAAATTAAGATTTTTATTATTGTTTTTGAAATAATTTAATTTTTAATAACAGTATTTAATAAAGTAAATAAATTATAAAAAGTGCATTATATTAAATAAGAATATAATGTTATATATATTTTAAATATTAACATGCTTCTAATTTCAATTTACGTCGCAGAAACTATATGTGTAATACATCCTTAATCACTCACAATTTGATACATACGTAGTCCTGAAGCATTCTTAAAGATATTAAGGTGATTCTTATTTGTATTAATTCAAGACAAAAACTTATATGACTATTTGTTTGAAACATTTACAAAACTGCAAAGTAAAAGTTGAAGGAAAAATTCCGTTTCAAAGAGATTTTTTTGTGCTGATTTATCTTACTTATCATAAAAAAAGAAGTATCGCTTATTTTTGGGTTCACTAATTGAAAAATAATGTATGACTTTGAAAAATGAACCTTTAATATCCTCAAAATATACACAATATTTCATCAAAATGCTCTAAGATTTTCAAAATTTTTGAAAAACAAACCAAATTGTTTTTTTAACTTTGAGACTAAATCGTTTTGATCATGTTTTTCGTCTCTAAGAAGTCATAGTCTCTGTGAAGTTAGCACCTTATTTTTTTGCACCGCAAGTTTTTATGCAAGTTCTATTTGCACCCTCAATAGTTCTAGAGTTCCTGATAATTTATAACAATAGTTTCGCCGAAATAACATTAAAAATGATAATTTGAAAATATGAGGTGCTAACTTCGCGTGGCACCTGGCACCTCAAGTTTCGAAAAAATTGATTTCAACTATGGAATTGTATAGTTCTCGAAGTTTTAGAGTTCTTAATAAGTATAAACAATAGTTCTGGTCATTAACCCTTAAACACACCAATCCCGTAAAATAAGTAAACACATTTTCAGGTATGAGAGACTTTTCTAACTTTGAGAAGTTTTAACTTTATGTTCTAATCAACATTTTTCAACAATCTTTTTTTTTTATATAAAAGTTCAGAATCTCAGAAATGTATATGACTGCATAATCGATATTGCCGAGAAATGACTTATTGTTAAGTTATAAAAGAAAAACCATTAAGCAAAAATTAGAAATTGTTCAAAAATCCACTTTTTCTTTAAAAAATCATATTTTTGCAACAAAAAACTTTTAAAGACTTGACAATACGGCGTTTTAAAGCTAAAGAGTCATACTTTCAAAAAAAATTATATCACTGCCATTTCTATTAAACAATATACTTACGTAACAAGGCGAATATGAGGTATTTTTCATAAACTCAGGGTGTCTAAAATTGAAAATTGATGTGTTTCATAATATATTTTGTACCCTGCGCAAAAATCCTCTCTTTCACGGTACTATAGTATTTTAACTTTAGACAGAGTGACACACGCGAACGGACCTGTTTGAACATGTTTTGTTCAGTTTTTTTTTTACATAAGATTACTCACAAAAAAGTTTCTTTCACACACTATATGAGTCGCATTGACCCTAACAAAACTTTGCTGCCGTGCCGTTCGAATTCTAGTTGACCAAAAAAGTTGATCAACCATATCAATCGAGATTTCAAACTTTTTTTACGTCTTGATCCGAACCTCCTATCTCATTCCGTCTTCACACAACAAGCGTTCGAAACTTTATATTCTCAGACTCACTTATGTGTTTGAGGGTTAAATATTTTATAAAAATTTTTTGATTTTTTTGTTCGCACCTCAAGTTTCGAAAAAATTGTTTTTGACTATGGAATTCTATAGTTCTCGAAAAGTTCTAGAGGTTACTCAATAGACTTACATTAACAATTCCGACCTATATATATATATATATTTAAACAATTTTTAAACCCGCACGCTGGCACCGCACTAAAGTACCATCTTGTTGAGAGTTCTGGACGAGTTCTTGGCATGTTTTGATAGTTCTGCAATAGTTCTAAAGCTTTTCATAGGTTTTGTCAAGAGTTTCAGCCTTTATCTGTTTCTAAACAATTTTTGCCAGCATGTGTGAGATTAAAAATTATTAAAAAATATATAAAAAGCGGAACTCTTGACGAAATCTATAGAAAGCTTTAAACCGATTGCAAAACTATCTAAAAATGCCAAGAAGTCGTTTGGAACTCTTATTAAGTAAAAGTAGTACTTTTGTGCTGTGGTGCTAGCGTGTTCGTTCAAAATTTATTAAAAAATGTTTAAAGGGTAAAACTATGTCTAAAATCTATCAGGAACTATAGAACTCTTCGAGAATTATAGATTTCCGTAGTAAAAATTATTTTTTCCAAAATTTGAAACGCCACGGGAAGTTAAAATCTCATTTTTTTTAATGTAATTTTTTTTATTATTTCGACGGAACTATTGATATAAATTGTCAGGAACTGTAGAACTATTGCGGGTACAAATAGAACTTGCAGTGCAAAATGTTGAGATGCTAGCTTCACATACACTGCAAAATGTAGAAAAAAAGCAGCTAAATTACACTCAACAAATTAAATGATATAGTTTTTTTTTTTTTTATAGCAATTAATGTTACATTAATACATCTCGACTATACTTAATGTTTATCAGTTAGCAGAATTATTTTAAACTCATATTAATTAACAAATTTATATCACGATCAATTTGTGTTTAGAGTTTGTAAGAGTCGTTCTCGGTATATGATCGAAGACACAGAGTTCACAGGAAACGGTCGGGCAACGCGATCTCACATTGATTTCTAAAATTTTTATCTGATATAACCTTATCAAAAACATCGGGTGACCTTTTCGTAACTTAATACCTATAGAATAATTTAGTTTCTAAATCTCTCACGGAATTTTACATACACTTCATTTGGACCGAACGAAATTCTTGTCACTGACTGATGAATTGTTATCAATATTTTCATACGTGGATAAATCACAGACAAATCATATATAACAATAATGACTTTATCGTTAAAGGTTGAGCGTTGTCTCACGTTGACATGAACTTTTACAAACTCTAGACATTAGACACAAGTTGATCGTGATATAAATTTGTTAATTACTGCGTTTAAAATAATTAAAATAAAATTGTCAATTGTATAAGTATAGTCGAGGCGTACTAATGTAATATTAAAGAATAAATTTGTTAAAAAACTACACTAATTGTTGATTGTAATTTAGTCGCTTTTCTTTCACATTTTGGATTGCAAAAAATAATGAGCAGTACAACATATAATTCTTTTGTAATTGATTAAAGTCAACAGATCGATTTTCTATTTATAAATCATGTTCATTTTTTGGATACGACAAAACTAAGCATTATAACAAAAATCTTTTATTAAGCACTAATTTTTAATACCTAGAAAAAGTGTGTAAAATTGCAGGTGAATTGGTCGAACCGTTTTCAAGATACAATGGTCATCCATTTTTAAAAATATGATTTAGGAAAACTTGAATAGCAACGCCATTTTATATTATTTTTTAATAAAATTTAACCGCCAAGTCAAATAGAAAAAATGTTTTTTTTACAATGGAATAAACACGACTTTTCTTTCTGTTTTTCTAATTTGGTCGCTTTTTCTTCTACATTTAATCAGTTACTATTTTGTTCAAACGCAATATTTCGAAAAACAATTACCTCAAACTCTAGATTTGTTTCAACTTTATAAAATTTGTGCCAATTTGCTTTTTGAAGAGTTCTAAAAGTAGCAGTGATCACCGTAAACATGATTTTAAAACATTGAAAAGCAACACCATTTTATTTTTTTAATAAAATTTAAATATCAAATAGAGAAAAGTATAATTTTTGCAAGAGAATAAACACTTTCTTATTTTCGTTTTTTACAAGAAAATTAACAAAATTAGGATCTTATTTTCATCTTTAGATCTAAGTGTATGTGTCCTTTTAACAAAAATCACCTCTTAAAATCTTTTTGAATATTTAAGCCATTCTATATACAATTACGATAATAAAAATTCAATATTTTGTATCATTGAATCTTAAATAGCATAATTTTCTTACTTGTACACTTATACGAGTTTATATGAATAAATTCACGTTGCAGTATGTCGGGGACGAGTGCCGTAGCGATTGATAACAAAATCGAGCAGGCTATGGTAAGGAACTGCAATAACAGAGCCATTTACTCATTATTATTAGGTCGTTATCTCGATGGATGGTAATGACGAAGTAAATTTTTTCAGGATTTGGTTAAAAGTCACTTAATGTTCGCGGTACGGGAAGAAGTTGAGGTACTGAAAGAGAAGATAGCCGAGCTTATGGATCGCATCAATCAATTGGAAGCGGAAAATTCGATATTAAAAGCACACGCGACTCCAGAGACACTGGCTCAATTGAGCCAGGCAACAGCAAAATTAACCCAAAACAATTCAGGAAGTGGTCAATAGGTAACCATTGTATATAAGTTTCTATCGATACCTTGTCAAGTAAATAATGGATAATATTATTGTATATAACTTTACGATTTTTAGAAATTTATAAATAATGAGATTTATTATATATAAATATATATTAGCATTAGACTCATTTTTTTAAGTGAACTAAAGATAATGCATTATTTTTTACTATTTCAGTTTACCGTTTAGGAAATATATTTAAAATCGCAAATTCGTACCTTTTCTTTTCTTTCAAAATGAACATTTCAAAGATGCTGTTATTATGGTTCTAAACAGAGAGTAAAACAGATATGGCATGACAAAATTAAGCAGCGTTAACGTGACAAAGTTGATATTATTTTAAATTAGAAATATGATACTTAACGTTAAAAAAAGTAACAGTACGGCAGGATAGACAGCGTGACATTCCTAGAGTACTTTTCTCACTGTTTTAACACTTAGCTAATTAATAGATTTGATTAAACATATTTGACAAAATGAACGAAGATTAACAAAATTTGTAAAATATCGTTTATATTGTGTAATATTTTAATAATTCAGCCTTTTTTTATGCTGACTGAAATAGATATCGATGATAAATTTTATCGCTCATTATTTTCGAATATCATATTTCACATTTTATAATCTAATCCGTGTGTAAACTGACTTTTAAAATTAGATGCATATACATATGTATAAGTTATATGTATGTATATATATATATATATATATATATATATATATATATGTATGTATATGTGTGTGTGTGTGTATATATATTGTAAGTCGCATTAACGAATCAAAAACCGAGAAATTTATTATTAATGTGCATAAAAAAATCTGCAATTTCCTGTCATTTTATGTTATATTTCAAACATGCCTAATAAAAATTTTTAATTGTATCAAGATTATGAAAACTTGATATGGTAAATTCTTTTAATTTCTTTTAAAAAGAAAAATACGTTGTATATTTTAAATGTTACATATAAACACGCAATTAAAATTAATCAGGCTGTCTGTAATTATATTTATTCGTATTGAATGTGTATAAAGTAAACAAAATGTAAACTAAAATTTAAAATAGGCAAGTAAAATTTCACACTGTGTGCTTTTAAAAATTTTATTTGCTATAAAGAGAGATAGAGAGAGAGAGAGAGAGATAAGAGCAGGATGAAAGGAAAAGAGGGAAAAGAGAGGATTAAATATGACACTTTATATAACATAAAGCTTTACAAAGATGAAAATTTTTTTTCAGGAACAAAAGATCATAATCCATAATTACACCTTATAAATTTATAAATGTTTAAAAATTGTTTCTAAGGAAGAAAAAAATAACAACGTACAACTCCAGGTTTTGTATCAATACCGATAATGTGACTCAATCTTGTAGACACAGTACAAGCGCAGTCACATAATCAAGTTCATACAAATCCAAAGTTCTTTGATTTAATAGCGAGAAGTAGTTTGTGTCGCAAAACGTGACGGGAGCTGTACAGTGGAACGTATAATCGGGAGATACACGTGTTTGCGGTCGGTAGATGCGCGTCATCCGCCGGTCGAATTGTCACAGTTGGCATCGGTTGGAAACCATCCTCGCTCGCTGGTAGCGCGGGAGAGCCAGTCCAGAAATATACCTGCGACACAAACATTAATTCAATGATTTACAAAAGTTTGTTTTCAAAGAAGAATAAGCAAGGTCACTAAAAGGATTCTTACCAAGTCTTGCCTTTCCACGTGCGACATCTTTTCAACGATGGACCACAACCAGCGTTTAAATTTAACTAATCTCTCTGTCGACTCGCCAGATTCGTCGTTAAATGATGTGTACGATATCAGAACCGACACATTGATGTCGCCGACTCCGTTCAGAAGAAGTCTCAGGTCTTCCGAGGTCAAACCATCGAGCGCTCCTTCGGGAAGAACGTCGAAGACTCCTTCACGCATAGAATGCAAAGCTTTCTCTTGCACCTTGATCATACGAACTTCCGCATATTTGCGTACGTAATCGTACACGTTGCTCGCGGTTACTTCCACGTCGCGGCCATTAGGTATAAGTTCGATTGAGCCACCTCCTTCCTCAGGGCATAAATCGATACTAAAATGCAAAATAATGTTTGCCATTTAAATTGTTGTATACACAAGATTTTCGGAGAAAATGTCGAAACCTTCAAATATATTGAAAGTGGAGCATTTTGGAAGAAAATATTTCAAATTAAAGTTCATTGTACAAAATAAAATTATAATAAAATAATTATATAAAAAAGTTTTTACAAAGAGCATGCGTTGCTTTCTGTAATATCGTCAACAATTTGTTTTAAAGCGGAAACAATATTTTTCTATAAGGTTTTATTTACTCTCTTCTCAATAATTCGATATATTCAATCTTGGAAAAAATAAAATGTAATCTAATTTAATTACGGATAATTCATCACACAATTGGTTAAGAGTTATCTGAATAGATTAAAAAAATTATATTTTTTAAAATAATAAATACAATATAAAAAGTGAGTAATTTTCAATAAAAAATAAATGGGAAAAAATAGAGTATCACAAAAGATTAGCATTTTTTAATTTTTTTAAGCAAAAATAATATCTTTTCTAAGAGGTTTAATGTTCTTTTGCTTATATGTAACACGAATTGATGCCACAATTCTACTCTCTAAATCCATTTTTTAAAATAATTCTTAGAAAAATAATTTTTAAATAAAAAAAGACATTCAGACATTAATTTAAGATAAAAATAGAACACAATGATTTCTACAAAATTTTTACTCTTCACAAAAAGAATGTTAAAAACAAGGGTCACTTTGTGCGCGACTCAAAATTGAACTCTGTGTTGTTCACAGGGAAGTTCACAGTCTCAGTCGCCCCATCACAGAGATTTCCTCACCTCAAACTTTTTTTTAGGACGAAATAAGGATTAGAGAAGATTTCAAAAAGTTTCCACAATAAAAATGGAAGACCCATAATGGAATGAATATCCATGATCGTAATTTAAAAGATAATGTATAAAATTATATGTATGTATGTATGTATGTATATGTGTATATATATATATATACACACACATATATATATATACATATATATATATATATATATATATATATATATATATATATACATACATATATATATATATATATATATATATATATATGTATATAAATAAAATTAAATACAAAATATTGTATAATGTAAACCCAATTTTACTTTTTGTAAAAAATATAATGTAAAAGTTATTTTTGTAATTATTTTTCAACTATTCTTTTTATACATACACATGCATACCGCAAACAGACATTATACAAAAAAATATATTTTATATACATACATACATGTATATATGTTTACATATACACGAACATACAGAATGTCCCAAAATTCACGAATCATATTACAGTAAGAAAGTTCTCGAAAAATTAAATAATATAGTTATTTGTAGATTTTTATTTCAAGTAGTAGTTTTTGAGATATAAGGGCTTAAAGCTGATCAATCAGAGATTACGTTTAGACGACTCGCGAACAAGCTACTGTTTAAATATAATTTGTGATCAGTTTTAAACTTTTACATCTGAAAAAAACCTATGAAAAAAATTAATCTCTTGACGCTTTTTTTTTATTGTTAAAACTTCGATTAAATTATGCAAATACTAAAACAATAATTCTTTTATATAATCGAGACTTTCTTAACATTGTTTTTTATTGCCTGTGCTTTTTTATTCGAACATTATAACATAAAATGCGACGTTGCTTGAGTTAACTCGAGGGTGCACATTTCTACCAATATCTGTTTAAGTTATTTCGAGTGTGCGCGTTAAAAATACCTATTTTATTTAACTTTTTGCCATGGTATTTTGATTAACTTTCGAGAATTTTTTTGATATGATATTTTGATTCGAATTTTGGAACACTGCTGCATAATACTTTGAAATCAAAATAATAATAAAATGCCAACAAGAGATGGTCGTGTGTAATTAATAATTTTATTCCAGAACAAAGAGAAACTTTAAGAATAAACATTTTGGCTCCGCTTTTGAACCATCTTCTGTAAAGTTTTTTATTGTTTTTGAATAAAAATATTAATTACACACGATCACCTTGTGCTGATTCTTGACGGCATTTGTAAACATGCCTTGATTCTGAATAATTAAACAATTGACAAAGGTGCTTTATAAGAGTAACTCGTTACTGGTCTTTTTTTCTAAAAAGTAACTTGTTACCGTTGCTGATTTAAAAAATAATTTGTTATCGTTACCATTACTCAAAAACTAACAAGTTACTATTTTTCATTAACTTTTTCATGATATTAATAGAGTATTATATACGAATTGCGATAAATGAAAATAACAAATATACCATAAAATTTTATCTTCCAGTAAAACGATAACGAATTGAAATAAACTCTTTAAAGTTTGTTGTTCCTGATGAATTGTGTCGATCAAATTAACAGAGCAGAATCTTGCGTTAGAATCACTATGGAATGTGAATCACATTAGAGATTACGAATATATGGTCGCGCATAATTTTTCTCGAGTTGACACGTTAAATCCGATTGAGATAACTACCGCATCCCATACTTCTGCAAGATACTGAAGACTGAAAAATCCAAGTCCCGATCAAAGTTTTTTTTTAGAATTTAAGAGCACTTCTCTAAAACACATTTTACTACGTAATCCGTTGAAACTCGTCTCGATTAAATAGGTAGAACTAGAACGCGATAAAAAAAGGTGGAAGGGATATTTATGCAAAGAACCACGTTTAATATGCACCGACATAACACGGCTCCTGTTTGTGCGAGTCTCTTCCACCTTCTTTTTAGACGAGCTACATCACACTTTGGGCAACACTGGTTTCAACCTACGCGATGCTAGAAATTAAGGACTCGGATAAATACCCGGAATTGAAACCAACAACCTTTTCTTTAGTTGAACCAGAACTGTTAATTGTACTAAAATTTTACAAAATTTATAACACCACGCTTGCATTTGCCAATAGGGCGGGCGGATTTAGCTATCTTTAATAATTAATATCTCATTATTTAGTGCGAAGTTTACATAAAATGTTAAGAGGACTTTTCTGCTTAGTTTGACCATTTCTTTCAACCCACAAGAGGTAATCCAATCATTATCAAACACCTTGTACATATTAATAAATTATTAAGGCTCCTGAGTACTCGCTGCGATCATATTGAAGTCGTAACAGAAGCGAGAAATTGCGTGAAATGACACGTAATTTTCTCAAACATGCCATTTGTAAATAAAGCTAATTTGGATAAAACAGACTAATCAGATGGCTTGAAAACATTTCTAAATATCGGTCACAACTATCCTTTTTTCGCCTAGCAGTCAGTAAATAGTCGTAAAAAGCACGTAAAGTGACATCTATTCAAACAGGAAAACACACGGATAGCTATTGAAAGTAGTGAAAAATATGCTTTTATGTATAAAATTCAAAGAAACTTTACTCGCGGTTCACTTTTACGAATTTAGTAAATACGAAACAAGTCATATTTTCACAATAAAACATAATAACAAAATGACATGCACGACAACATCTCATCGTCAATCTGTCACGTTTCACGTGTATTGGTTCTAATTTTGTCCGCGACGGAATGTCGCTACCGTCAACGCAAATTCTTGACTGAGGAGTCAGGAGCCTTAATTGTTTACTTTTTATAAATAAGATCTTAAGGTTCTTGATTCCTAAGCCGAGGACTTCGCGTTGACAGTAGCGGCATATCGCGGAAAAAATTAGAACTAATAGATGTGAAACATGACAGGTTGAAAATGAAATTTTGTCTTACATGTCATTCCATTATGTTTCATTGTGAAAAATGTGATTTGTTTCATATTTACCAAATTTGTAAAAATAGGCCGCCAGTAAAGTTTCTTTGATTTTTATACATTAAAGTTTTTCATTCTTTTCAACAGCTGTCCGTGTATTTTCTTGTCTGAATAGACTTCACTCGACATGTTTTTTATAACCATTAGGCGCAAAAGGATAGTTGAGACCCATTTTTACAAGTGTTTTAAAACGATCTTATTATTCTGTTTTATCCAAATTCTCTTTATTTACAAATGTCAAGGCTATAATCCTTTTCCATTTAAAAATCGTTTATTAGCAACCTCTAAATTTTAATATTTTTTGGCAAAAATTTAGGGGTGTACTTTTGGCATGAAATGGAAGTTTTTGAGTCAAGAGGTCGAGAAAAAATAAAAACTTTTTCTTGACAGTATAATATATGAATATTCTAACACATATACAGACAAAAATAAAAGCAAATGCAAAACCGTACCTGAATGTAAGATCCAACGCAGAAAATAAACTGTTACTGTCTTTCGTTTCAGCATCGATAACCAATTGTCGTAAGCTCTCGTAAATAACGGAATCGAAAAATGCAAGGTCATGGAAACGTATAGGCCTTCCTAGGATGTATTTGATTACATGACGGTTTAAAAATAGTGGACACAGCTCGTTTTGCAAGAGGCACAGTCCTATAAGTCTGAAAACAATACAAGCAGATTTCAAATTTAATTTTTAAAAAATCTATTTAAAAAGCATACACACTCTTTAAATTCTTTGGAGTGGAATTTCATCTAAAAGAGTGGACTCTTTATCAAGACTGGCAGGATTTTCATACTTTTAGAGTGAGATTCCACTCCAAAGAATTTAGAAAGCATGTTACATAAAAGATATATGCCACGACTGACAAGAAAAGATCCACAACTTGAAAATTATGAAATTTAGCAATACACATAAGAAAGATCCTGATATATAATCACAATGTTTACTCAAATTTTAAATGTTTATTAAAAAAAAAGAATTTCCAGATTTTCCAGAAATTCAAAATTTATTCAAAATCAGGTGAATATAAAGAATGTTTTAATTTTGCAGCTTTAAAATTGTTTTATTATACTCTCTTCTGAATATTTTTTAGTCATATAATCACAAAAAGCCACTAAAGTTTTAACGTGTTAAATTTCAGAAAAGATATAACATGAGCTAATATGGTATGCAACAATCTATCCGCAATACAAAGATGTAGCGTACTGGAAATACAAATTCGAAAGATGATTAAACACACAATGCCAATTGAGAACAATGAATTGTCTAATTTTTTTCATAAAAACTCGCGAGTCACACAAGAATATGCGCGTATGCCATATTTATTGCCAATTGATTTTGCATTAAGAAAAAATAATCAAAGGAACAATTTTGTCAGAAAAAGAGAAACAGAGTTTAAATTTAAAAATAAAATTCTAAAAAATTCCTTGAGTACCAATAAAATATCATGAAATCCTTTCAAATCCATAAATTTGAAGGATATATTTCCTAAAAATTTCAAGTTTTTCTGGATTTTCTTGAAAACACTCTGATATATTAAAATTATTTTCTTGTTATCTGAATCGTCATGAAGGAATAAAATCAAACTTTGAAAACTCGTTTTTCGTTTTTGTTTTATTGTATAATGTTTTGGCAAATTTTCTAATCAATAAGTCTTATTGAAAGAAATTTGTTCTACGAAAGTTCTATCTCTTTTGATTGGTGAATAATTAAACAAAAACGAAAAAAGAGCCAATTTAAAAATTTTAATTTTATCTTCTCAAGACAAACTCGGGTAGCAAAAAAATTTATTACATACATCATCTTCTATGTAACGCCAAAATTTCAAAATTTTGTAAAATTCTATGTTAAAAACTTTCTCTTATGAAACATTTTATAAACTTACCTGCCTACGTTCCTAAATGCATTTACTCGTTCATAGCTACCTCTGCCTTGCCTCGGCGTATAAAAACCTCGTTTACCAGGAGAATAGAAAAGCGGTGCATTGTCCTCAGTGTCGTCCAAAATGCTGTTTTCCATTTTCTTCTTACTTGCCGCGCATCGTTCGGTCAGGCTAAACACATCGAGATCTAACATTTCGCTGGTCAAATCTTGAGTATGACTGTGGATTAGTTCGAACGCTTCATCCACTTTCTGTCGGAGAGCGTCTTCCGAAGCTAGCAACATCAGTAACTGGGCCGGTGACAGCTCCAACAACATGCCAGTTATTTTTTCAGCCAATGCCGGTCGTAAAGCATGCACCTGCAATAAGCAAGTAACAATTATATCGTACGTACAATACAAAACAAAAACAAAGTTAATGGATTTAACAATTTTGTTTTTCACAGAACAAATAAATATTTGAACAATAACTTGAGTCTCAATTTTGTCAAAATTGAGATATTAGAGAATATTCAGAAAGTAAGTTAGATATTCAATTTCTTTCAAAGTTTTAAATGTTTATGAGTATTTCTCTCATCTGTCGGATATAATGAATTATATAATATTATATTTTTGTAATAAACAATACAAATACTTTTTAAAGATGTCAGTAAGTAGATAAGTATGTGAGAGTTACTTAATACTTTTTTTATACTTGTATGTGATAAAAAAAATTAACAAGCCACGAATGACTATAGTGTCGAGCTTGGAAAAAAGATGTATATTAAGGCTTCTGACTCCTCGCGCGGCGAGGAGTCAGGAGTCTTAATACTTAAGGGGGTAGAACCCTTTGAAGGGTCAAAAGAAAAAAAAAGATTATTTTTATGAATTTTTTATGTAAATTATATGAGCGATTGATTTGAAATTTTGCACACATATTTATCTATATTTTGTTGTTAATCAGGAATTTTTCTTAGTAAAGGTAACAAAAATTATAATAATTATAACATTTTTCACGCGACGTGTTCGAGCGCGCATCGTCTCATGGTGACCATAAAATCTCGACACTCAGTTATCTGAAACAAGAAATCCAAAAAGATTCTTAATCTACAGATGTTTGGTTATCGTCGGGACCAGAATTATTAAAATCGAACTATTTTTAAAATAATTATTATGCATGTAAAAATAAATTTAAAAGAAATCACTCAAAATTTTGAAAGTTTAATATAAAAAAAAATGAACCCAATAATATAATTTAATTTCGCTGGTTCCAACGATAGAGAGAAGGGTTTCGAACGCAGATAAAAGGCGAATTCAATTGGTTCATTAGTTTGTCTGAAATCGTGGTCACCAGTTTAAAAAACATAGTTTCGAGAAAAATGCTTTTAAAGTTTTGAGTACAATTTACTCGTATATTTTTAATATTTATGTAAGTGTCATTCTAATCAGCAATTTCAGGCCATATAATATAAGCCTGGAATTACTGAATACTTACGCAAGTACTAAAAATATACAAGTAAATTGTACTCAAAACTTTAAACGCATTTTTCTCAAAACTATGTTTTTCAAACTGATGACCACAATTTCAGACAAACTAATAAACCGATTGAATTCACTTTTTACCTATATATTCGAAACACTTTTCTCTGTCGTTGGAACCAGCAAAATTAAATTATATTACTGCGTACATTTTCTTTTTACGTTAAACTTGCAAAATTTTGAGTAATTTTTAAAATTTATTTTTACATACATGCACTGTAATTATTTAAAAAATAGTTCGATTTTAATAATTCTAGTTCCGACAATAATCAAACATCTGTAGATTAAAAATCTTTTTCTATTTGTTGTCTAAGATAACTGTCAAGATTTTATGGTCACCATGAGACGATGCGCGCTTGGGCACGTCGCACGAACAATATTATAATTATTACAATTTTTTCTTGGAAAAATTCCTAAATAACAATAAAAAATAGATAAATATGTGTGTAAAATTTCAAATCAATCGCTCATATAATTTTTGTAAAACAATTCATAAAAGTAGGGTTTTTTTTTAACCTTCCAAAAAGTCCTGCCCACTTAAGTTATTTATGTTTTAGGAAAATAGAGAAATTATCCTACAAATTAGTCCTATGTAATTTCTAGGTAAAAGCATTGGTAATCAGATACTTTGAAGTAAAATGTATTTATTATAATGGAAAATAATAAAATAAAATCAAACAGAAATACTACATAAAAATTTTTACTGTGTAAAAATTTTTACCGCTTCGAATAAAATTTTATAACTTCCGTAATTTTTCAAATTTTTTTGATAAAAATTTTGGGGTTGATTCTTAAAAGTATGTACTTTCATAAAATGCAATTAAAAAAAATCAATTTTTTTGACCCTCCAAAAGGTCCTGTCCCCTTAACCCATAATGGTCACATTTCCAAATAATAACATAATTGTCACACGGGGCTCATCAATGAGTAAAAAGACACAGGAGGGAGCATTTTGCGCAACGATTGGGGACGGAAGTAGCTATATAAAGTGGACGCTTAAGATGGCTGCTTAAGGGCGCCAATTGGCTTGATATTGTAGCTCTCTTTCTCTTGAGCTTTCCCTCTCTTTCTAATGTCACAAAAAGGGGCGTTCAAGATGGATCCATGACGTGCATCCGTCGCCCGTTTAGCTTACCCCCACTACCGATGTAATCTCTCCTGTGTCTTTTTACTCATTGGGGCCCACGGGGTCAATCAGTCGCCATTTGCCAACTTTTTGATATTTTGTCGCAAAAATTTTACTGGACATACCTTGAGGTCTGTTCTTTATCATCCAAAATTTTTTTTGTTTTATTAGAATTTAACATAATGAAAAAATTTAAATTAAAAAAAAAAACTGCAAAATTACAAAAATATCCATAAAATTTGTAATTTTTGAGATAATTCAACAAAAATTTAGGGGTGTATTCTCAAGATTGTATACTTTCAGATAAAAATTAGTTTCATAGAAGGTTGTTCGAATTTGAATGGTCTGTGTACCCTTAAAGTGGGGGTCCTTTTTATCGTAAAAAGTCTATAAAAGCCGCGTCAAAAGCTTTTGCATAGCTGCATAACCGTATGCATAAAGAAATTGATTGGTCTCAAAAAAGTAAGACAACCAGGAAGGAGCATTTGGCGAGAATTCCATGGTTACGCTTAAAACGAAAGAAGCCTTCTAGTAACTTCAGTAAATATGGGGATTTTTCGTTTCTAGATTGCCGATTGTCTTTGCAATAGTCATTCATAACCTCATTTCTATAGTCTATACTTATATTATAAAGTTCATTAACAATAAATCAACTGTTAGTTCAATAAATCAAATTGTTTTATTGAAACGTATTTCAATTTATTTTACAAAAATTGTATATTTTTTGGTTTTTTATTTCACAATATGGCTATTTAGTAATTATCTCAAAAGTAAAAAATATTATGTAATGCAAAAGTATAAATATATAAGTATATATGTATAAACTATCTAAGAAAATGCAATATTAAACGTTACATGTTAAATATTACTATATTTAAATCTCGTGTAGAGGTCACGAGACTAAAGATTGAAATAATGACGCTTAACGATTTGGCAGCCATCTTAGAAGTCTTAGGAGGCTACATCCGTTTCACGATTTACTAGAAAGCCTCCTTCCTGATTTTCTTATTTTTTTAGATTGGTCCATTTCCTTCCATGTGCTAACGGACCAATCAATTTCCTTATGCATACGGTTATGCAGCTATGCAAAAGCCTGTATTGCGGCCTTATCAAATTGTAGAACAGTTTAATAGCGTTTTTCACTGGAAAAACTAGTGCGCACTGAGTGTGCACTCGCCGCTAGCAATTGGACGTTTCGGTTCGCGTGATGACAGTGCCAACGGAAACGCCCAATTACCTGCAGCGAGTGCACATTCGGTGCGCACTAGTTTTCCCAGTGAAAAACGCTATAAGTTTTGTCGGTACCCAGGTGAAGTTTTCGAACGCAGTCTTTGCAACAAGGAGCCGAGCTTTGCCAGTCTCAATTGAAAACGAGTTTTCAGTACGAGGCATAGCTACACGCGCGAAACGCGTAGCGCAGCCGAGGAGTCGAGTACTGAAAACAGCGTCCAAAGTCGAGACCGGCGCTCGGCTCCATGTTGCATACGGTATTTTATGCAATGGAAGTACGTTTTTCGCGGCATTCCAGGCAAAACAAGCGCGTGGCGTTTTCTTGTCACTGCCTATCGCAGTTAAAGGTTATGAGAAATCAGTGTATTACTTTCGGTCATGCATTTTGACCCTACGCTCAGCGCATGTGCCACGAAACATTCACAGTTTCTTGACAAAAGTGTGCATGCGCACTGTACAGAAATGTTTGTCACGGACGGCAATATCCGCTACCCCAAAGATTTCCTACTTACGCCCATATTCCTGGGAGGACGCGAAAAGCGTGTTTCCATTGCATAAAATAGAGAAGAGGGTAATATCACACCCATTTTCATTTTATTGAATATCTTTGTTTATAATTAATATTTTTTTATTGAAACTTTGGCGATTACATGCGTCAGAATGTTATTTGACAGATTCTACACTCAAAGTAATGAAATATTTATTATTTAGGACGTGATTTATCAAAATCTAATGCACTGTATAATCGGTAGAAGAAAAAAAGTAGTTGTAATATGGCTATTCATAAAAATAATTTAACCCGTAATGATCACACTTCCAAATATTAACATAATAATCACATGAGGTCCACTGGACCCCCCCTGCACAAAATCAGTCGCCATTTGCTAGCTTTTTGATATTTCGTCGCAAAAATTTTACTGAACATACCTTGAGGTCATTCTTTATCTAATAATTTTTTTAAATTAGAATTTAACATAGTAAAAAAAATTCAAATAGAAAAAACTGTAAAATTTGACTTTTTTACAAAAATATTCATAAAATTTTTAATTTTTGAATTCAACAAAAATTTAAGGGTGTATTCTCAAGATAGTATACCTTCAGATAAATTTAACATAATAAACAAATTCAAATAAAAAAAATTGCAAAATTGACTTTTTTTAACAAAAATATTCATAAAATTTGTAATTTTTGAGATAATTCAACAAAAATTTTGGAGTATATTCGCAAGAGAGTATACTTTCAGATAAAAATTAGTTTCATAGAAGGTTGTTCGATTTTGAATGGTCTGTCTACCCTTAAAGTTAAAAGAAGGACGCGTGAGGTCTTTTGGACTCTGTGTGACCACATTATGGGTTAAAAAAATTAGTTTAAAAGAATGTGTTACCTTCTTTTACCTTGTTACAAAATTATATATTTTTAATTTTCTATTGTTTAGAATTTTCCTGCATTCAGAAGCTTTAGAAATACTATTAGAAATTTCATTAAAAATCTCATTTTATCCCTGTTTAACATTAAATAACAAGCATGAAATGATGTAATGTTTCTAAACACCGCTCTTTAAAATAACAATCGATTTATTGAAGAAGTATTAGGGACAGTCAAATGAAAACCGAATAAATACTGTATAACGAGCATGGCGCGGACGTTGGTAACCCTTTTCCGTGTGTTTATGGACGTGCCCTCTATTGGGAATTAAAGAAAAACAGCAGCACGAATGTTCACCGCTGCATCATTTTTTTGTTAAACGTGCTCGAAGTGAGGTCAGCGCGTCGTGTGTGCGTCCAACATAACTGGCCTAGTTTACATCGTGCACTTGATACGAGTATTAAGTACTATATTCGTATAAAATTCGTAATTTTTAGTACTCACGATGTAAACGCTGCCGAATCAACTTGATACGAACGTATTAAGCAGGAGTTTCGTACTAAACTGATACGTACCAAATGATACAAATGACGATGTAAACACTGAAACGTATTTTGTAGAGGATTAGGCCTATTGAGTATAACCTTAATTGACCGGTCTTATAATAAGTAATCTTATTTGGTTTCTCTGAAACAATAACATATTAAAAATGTCTTGTAAGAAACGTTTAGCGAGTTCGATCTAAACGAGCCTGTATCAAAGCATTGGTGTGCACCAAACTTAATACAAGTACCAAAGTTTTAACGATGTAAATTAGGTTATTAAGGAGGCCGAGAAAGAAGAACAGTGAAGTGTAGTGCGGTTTTCGACTGCGGAAGGGGTATCAGGAAGGGCAAATCATGCCCAAATGTCTGCTAGGTAATTATAAAGGAGACGATCTTCCTCACCAATTTTGATGAAATTAGGCAGAGGGTGGACCTCTCTTTGCGTGGAAAGTCGCAAACTCATGTGGAGGGAACAGTACATTTGTAGACCTCGTTTCAAGATTTCTATTTGTACGTGAAATATGTCTAATAATTAAATTAATTAATTTTATAAAATAAATTATTTCATGCCTCAATAAAAAAATTTACATTGCACAAAAACTAATAATTTTTTTAATCCAACATAATGTTCTGGCAAATACAAGCAAGTGTAGTAAATGTGGCAATGGTATAATTATTATTAATAACCATTCCAAATTTCGTGCACATTTCTATTAGCGCATGTTCAGTTCGTTACATTATGCCGAGATGACTGGTATTTTAACCTGTACAATCGCTAACTTTAACGATTGATATCTCAGTTCGCGTGGCAGAGCGATACTTTTTTCTGCCAGATTCGTTAGTTTCATGTAAAAACGCGTTAAAAGAGCCTAATTTCATCAAAATCGGTGAGGAAGACCGTCTCCTTCATAATTACCGTCTGCTGAGTATAGCGAACACAGTATGTTGCGCGTGTGTTTGCGTGAAATAAACAAATTCGAGAAAATCGTTTATTCCACGCAAACACACGCGCACGTGACATACTGTGTTCGCCATACGCAGCAAACATTTGGACATGAATTGCACTTTCTGATACCCCTTCCACAGTCAAAAACCGCACTACACTTCGCTGTTCTTCTTTCTCGGCCTCCATAGTGATGTCGAGCGCACACACGACGCGCTGACCTCACTTCAAGCACGTCTAACAAACAAATGATGCAGCGGTGAACATTCGCGCTGTTTTTTCCTAATTCCCAATAGAGGGCATGTCCATAAACACATGGAAAAGGGTTACCAACGTCCACGCCATGCTCGTTATACAATCTGTTCGGTTTTCATTTAACTGACCCTAATATTTCAATATAAAAATTTCGCTTAAAAAACTATATTAACCAAATTCCATGTTATTGTTTAACTTTGTATAACTCGAAATGAATACGGCCAAATAAAAAGTTAAAAAAAAAACCACTCGAGTGTATGTACCTTCGTGTGATAATACATTCAAGTTTAAGAATAATGAGGAAGTGTATGTAATTAAAGATTAAAAGTCTACCTTGAAAAAGTTTAGAAGTGCTCAAAAGTAAAAATGCTTTATAACAATTGTCAGTCATTATGTATTAACATATGAGCATTACTAAAAAAACGACGGGCTACTAAACGAATAACTCCATAAGCAATTGTTAGAATACGTCACCTAATAACGGAAATAATAGGGGTAGCCATATTGTCGACAGTAGCCATAATACCCTCTTTTCCTCTGCATAATAACAAAATGATATACAGTTAGGAGCTAAAAGGTTGCAACATATTTTCTTCAATAGTTTTTGGAATGTAGACTTGCTCCTCGAATGGCGAACGTAATTGGTTCTTACCTGTGGATCCAATCAATTACGGTCGCCGATCGATGAGCAAGTCCACATTCCAAAAACCATCGAAAAAAAGTATTGCAACCTTTTAGCTCCTAACTGTACAAAATTTTATTGTCACGTTTCACGCCTATTGGCTTTAATTCTTTTTCGCGATACTACATCGCTATCGTCAATGAAAAGTTGCTGAGGCGTCAGTTTTAATAAAAAAAAAAATCTATTTCATACATACGTACGTTTCACATTATGCTGTCTATCCCCTGTATAAATTTGAAATATTTTAACAAATATATATATGTCATATAGTACCTTGGGATACAATCTGTCGCCAAGTTGTTGCTGATGCATGGTCAAGTGATCATTATTTGGATGATTAATTGGCAAGGGATGAGTGCTGGACGAGCTACCAGGTGTCGAACTATTGTTGCCTTCGATCGCGTTTGAAGGATGGAAGGAACGAGCATCAAAGGATAAGGCGCGACGCGTCTCGCGACATTTTCCAGAAGAACGTGTGTTCTAAAATTAAAATAAGACAATATCATATAAAAGATCAGCGACTGATCTGATATCATAAACATACCTGTCGCCTGAGATCACGGTCACGATCTCTGCTTTTCAGCTTCTGCAAGACGTTGTACTGCGTATACTTCGATCCTACTTGAGCTGCTTCAAGATTCGGAAGTTTCTCATTTGCGAGTAATGCCTAAAAATAATAAGTGTATAAGCATTTCACAACTAATCTGTCACTGCATAAGTTAATGAACACATAAGAAACCAAACCAGTCAATAAACAAACAAAAACAATATAGCACAATTATATTTACAATTAATGCAATACAATTATTTAAGTAAAAAATAATATTTTAACAAGTCTGTATAAAAATTAAATCTAAAAATATCAAATAATTTGTAATTTGGAACCTTATCATTTTAATATTTTTCTTAAACAATTATTTACTGGTGACTGTTCAGCAAACACAAATGCAATGTTATTGTTTATTTATTATTGTTGCTTAAAATAATGCGTTTTCAGAGCATTTACTGTCTATTGAGATAAATATCACCATACATCTGAGTGGTCAAATTGATAAAGACGTCCTTCCCGTGCATAAGGATTCGAATCTTGACGCGTGATATTATTCACAAAAAATTACAATTTTAAAATACTTATGCAGAGTTCGGATTTCGGTATTTTTCCTGACTTTGAACGTCGCGTACCGCGAGAAGCAGGCAATAGTATCCCCTTTACTATGATAGACCGCTATCACCGTAGTCGGCCCTGCTTCTCGTGGCGCGCGGCATTCGGAATCGAGGAAAACGGTACTGAGATCCGGATTCTATGACTCCACTTATGAGCATTATTATTATTAAATTATAAATTTAGTTCGTGATATTACTAATTCTAACTTTAGTTTAGGACTACGATTCAAGACGAACAATTCGGCATACAGTTTACAAAGGAAAAGTATATTAAAAATATGTTTAAGGAAGTTCTCCAATCTTTTCATATAATACAAGGACTTGATCAATAAGTTTATAAATAATATTAGGTTGATAAAAAAGTTCTACATCACTCTTCAAAAATGTTTTTACATACACATTTATTCAAACACAATTATTTTTCAAAATAAATTTATTGTTTGTTTTATAATCGTTTGCCAATTTGCTGTTTTTGTACATAAAACATTTTGGAATTATGATTTAAAATTTTTTCTGTATCAACAGATGTTATGATCAATGTCTACAATCTGTAAACATTCCTAAATATCTTTAAATTTTTCAATCGTACAGTTTTTATTAACTTTAAAATAGCATCAAGTTTTATAAGTTTCAAATAATTTAAATGCACATAAAATATGAAAATATTGAAAAAAATATATTCTTAAAAAAGGATTCTAAAGGGGTGAGTCCCAGTTGCGCACAGACCCAATCGGACACTACCAATCATGTAATCTAATCTAACCCAACCAACGGAAATACTCTAGGCATCGTCTGCTGAGACACTCCCTTCTAAAGGACGTGTTTAAATAAAAATAAATAAATAAATAAATAAAGTAAAAATAAAACAAAACTGCCATAACATTTTCTTGTAAAAATATAAAATGGTCAGAATTGTACATTTTTTTTTAATGAGACGTCACACTAGTGAAAATATGGTAACGTCGTTTGTTATGTTTTTGTTGTATTACATTTAAATCATTATAAATACTCTTTGCAATGTTCCACATAAATATTCATTCATATTATAAAAAAAATTTTTTTAAATAAATCGTCATTTTTTAAATTAAATTTTAATCATTATTTTGCAAATGACAATGCCAAAAGCTCTTGCATTAAATAATATATATATATAAGTAAAAAGTTATATAATTTTCCTTCACTTTTTTAAATTGGAGAACTTCCTTTAAATTAAGTAGAAAATATCAACTACGCAATATCATCAGGCAAAGATCTGGTTTGATTAAATAAAGCGTTTCGCTTTTATTAATGGTTTGTTTGGCTTTTACGAACTTCGGCAATAGCAGTGTAAAAACTGCGGGTAACACCTGCTCCCTCGCCAGGTTCATCCTTGAAGAAGACTTTAACTCGGCTCACTGTTAGAGGCGGAGTATTCGAAGCTCTTCTATTATATATATTATACTGCGTATTTAGTTCTTTCATCGTCTGCACTAGCAACTGCGTTCTATCGCGTTCCACCTGTTGGTTAATTGCATGATTTAAGAATTTGTATTTAGAGCTTATTGTAATATATGGAGTAATTTTTACGTATTCTAAAAAATTTTAAGAAGATTTCTCCCATAAATTTAAAATAAGAACTTTATACGAGCAAAACAGATTTTCAAAGATACAGTGTCAAGGTTGAAGGAACAGTTTTATTTTAATAAGATCTTTGTGTTAATTTATCTTATTCATCATATAAACTTTTAATCTTGAAAAAAATTAGTGGTGTACCAGTTTTTCGTTCAAAAATAAATGTATCCGTTTATTCTTAGGTCCGCCCGAATAAATAAAAAAAAAAATAATGTATAATTCCAAAGGATAAATCATCCTTGAAACCAAAATTAGATTAATATATTTCTTTAACTAAATTAAATTGAAGTTAATAACTTATAAAACTAATTTAGTTACATTAAAAAATGAACAAAAAACTAACAATCAGTTAAAAGTTATGTTAAGATTAAATTAACTTAAATGAAAAACTAATTTTGAAAAGCATTTATATTAAATTGGAAAGTCATCATTTTTTAAAACTAGATTACATAAAATAATTACAATATAAATCAACAAATTTTAATATTTTATTTTTAAATTAAATTTATATAAAATAAAACATATTTTTTTAATAAATTAACGTGTTTTAAAAATAACTAGTCAAAGTTCAAAATTAATCCATTTAAAATTAAACTAAATTAAAGTTAAGCGTTAATAGCTTTTTAACTTTATTATTTAATAATATACTATTTAATAATTAAATTATATTAATGACTTTTTAATTACTACCCAATCCTGCTTGAAACACAAAATTTCATCAAAATAAGCAGAGTGTATAAAATACTTGACTCTCAAGTAAGATGTCAAACTTCAAAGGAAATAAACTTTTCCTTTGACATCTTAAATCTAACTGTAGTTCTGAAATTAAGTTGTTTCGGACATATAATCATGAAATTTTTGTCTTAATATGAGATATCATTTTTTTAAATCTCTTAGAATACTTAAAGATTATTCGTAATATTTGTGAAAATTTATTATATCATATTAATATTATTATCTTACTTTAATAGTAATATCTTTTTGTTGTGAATTTCGAAGTTTTTCCATATCTCTGCGAAATTTAGCCTCCTTCACGGGAAATCCTCCTAATTCGGATACCACGGATCCAGCTTCTAAGCCTACATCCTCCATAAAAACTCGTCCAAACAAGTCCAGCGATAATCGCCATCGTCCTAGCAAAATATTATGAGAGATATTTGTTCCGATCGATGATACCGTTCTAGCGGATTCCACCGGACTCGTCTCAACAGTTTCGTGAGCGGATATCTCGTGGTTTGTAGCAGCTGGGTCGACCTCTTCAGATACATTTTGGCTTTCGACGGTTGGGACGACCAGTATTTCAGGTGCTCCAACTTTACTCGTATTTGAATCCTTTAAAAAATAAATCATAAGCAATAAATATTAGATACTAATATACATACAAAAAAAAACAATATCAATATTAATATTTAATATTAAATTAAAACTAATATGCTATTTAAAAATATATGCTATTAAACAATTATTTGATATATGTATAAGCAAGAAATTATATTCTTGTTTGTATATAAAACATTGATAGTCTTGCTTATATATAACATAATGTTACTTACAGAGTTTTTGATAATCTTAAATTTTAATAATATGTTTCTATTTCAATATTAGACTATTCCTTTAAAGAACATAATAGGATTGTTTCAAAAACAATAATATTCTAATTCACATTATTTTCTATGTAATATTTTTTTTGTTTCAACTTGTGAAAATTGAATATCTATTATTAAATAATGATAACCATTACAATACATGTCTTGAAAACTTATACAAAATTCTTTTCGTGAACGAACTGTCTGTTTAACCCTTAAACACATTCGATCCAGAGAATTACGTTAACATACTTCTCGTCTGGTTGACTCTACTCAACTTTAAAAAGCTGTAACTTTAGTTCCAGTTAATCTTTTTCAATAATCTTTTTTTTTTAATAAAAGTTCAGAATCTCAAAAATGTGACTGCATACGGCATTGCCAAAAAATAATTTATTGTAAAGTTATAAAGGAAAAACCACTAAAAAAAATAAAAAATTATTCAAAAACTCACTTTTGCTTTAAAAAATATCGCAACAAAAAACTCTTAAGGACTTTACAATGTGGCGTTTTAAGGCCAAAGCCATACTTAAAACAAAAATTATATTTTTGTCATTCCTATTAAAAAGTATAATTATGTAACAAGGCAAATATAAAATATTTTTTATTAACTTAAGGTGTCTAAAATTGAAAATTGATGTTTTATGAAGTATTTCAGACTCTGCACAGAAACCCCCTTTTCTACAGCACTATATAGTAGCACTATATTATAACTTTAGACACAGTATATGTGAGTAACATATGCGAATGGATCTGTTCAAACGTATTTTGTTCAGTTTTTTTATATAAGATTACTTACCCAAAAATTTTACTTACACACAATAGTAGTCGCACAGACCCCAACAAAACTTTGTTGCCGTACCGTTCAAACTTTAGTGACCAAAAAAGTTGATCAACCATATCAATCAAAAGAGATTTCAAACTATTTTTATACTGTGGTCCGAACTTCTTATTTCAGTCCGTCTTCGCACAGGTCACAGCAAGCATTTAAAATTTCAAAAGAGTTCTTCCGGACTCAGTAATATGTTTAAGGGTTAATGTAATATAATCTCGTTTCAATATTTAACATTTCGAAAATAAAAACATTCTCAAAACAAGAATATTCTTCTTTTCTATGTCAATGTATTCAAAATAATATTATGACGTTTACCGACATCGTTCCAGCTCTGACTATGACGCTTCTATTATTTTTGCAAACGTCTTTGCCTTTGATACTTGTTGCTGCATCACTTTGATTATTTGTAGATACAATAATCGGTGCTCTGTCGATGATTTGTTCCGTTACGAGAGACGAATGCCCCTCGTTAGCATGATTAGATGATTTTAATTTCTCCTGAAATACGACACACAAGTTAATAATTCATGCAATTCTTTAACGTGCCGTACAGGAAAAAAAACAAAAAAAATACGTTTAAAAATAATATTGCAATATACTACTGTCTGATTAACATTTAACAATAAAATAAATAAAACTATAAATCATAAAATACAGAAACATTATGCAAAACATAAATCAAAATAAAAAAACATCTAACAATAAAATTAAGAACATACCAAATTTTACCTGGCTGCAAAAAGTCTATTAAAATTTGAAAAATTAATTAGATACTAAACTATCGTTATAAAAAAGGCTGATTTATTAACACAATTAAGCCTAAAAATACACGTTTGCAAACGATTCAGCACATAAAAAAAAAAACATGCATAAGAAAGGTTCCATTATTTAGGCACAAATTACGTAATTTTACGTGTCATCCTTTGTATAAACTGTTCTTAACAAAATAACAAATAAAAAACGTTTTTATCTGATAAATATGTTTTCGCCTTTTTTCAACCAATTTTTGTCCAAAAGCACTAACATTTTCACATTCATTCAACTTAAGAGCGTCATTTTGGAGCCGTCATTTTCTTAATTTTCAAAACTTTTTCTAACATGTCAAATACATTCAAACGTATAAAATACTGTAGTAGAAAGTGTTTTTATAATTTTATATGGAACTAAATCAGACTCCAATCTTTAAACGTATGTACGCGTAAAATTATTTATTAAAATTTTATTTTTTGTCAATAGAAAAAAAGAAGTTCTAAATCGCTATGTTTAAGCCAAAGTTACACAACAAAATAGATGAGTACATTTTACCCAAGTGTAATAGGTACTGATAGCAAATATAGTGATAGTCTAAGGTTAATAAATTAGTAAATAAATTAATATATACATCAATAAATTAATTATTGTTAAATATTAATCAGACAATAGTATTTTACAACATTATTTTTGAACATGTTTTTTTTTCCTGTGCAGCGACATATTAAAGAATTGCATGAATTATTAACTCGTGTACCGTAATTTCAACATTCAGTGATATACTAACTTATTAGTAAGTAAATTAGTACATCAATAAATGTTGAAATTAATGAATGATTATACATAATTTCAAAAAGTTAGGTCAACCAAGTAAAAGATGAAAGAGGACTCTGAATAGAATACATAATATACAGTTTATATGTAACTATTTTTTTATGTATTTGTTAAAAAAATTAACATTGAAAATTTTTACACTATGTATTCTATTCGAAGTCCTCTTTCGCTTTCCACTCGGTTGACCTAACTTTTTGAAATATCTTGTATACATTTATTTATTCATTAATTTCAACATTTACTGATTTATTAATTTATTTACTAATTTATTTATTCATATTCTAAATATGACCCATATATCCGTGTAATACACATGAGTACACGTGTTTGTCCATATAAATACATATAAATAACAAATGTAACACATTCGTATATCTATAAAATAATAAAAGATTCTATTAAGAAAGCACTTTAATATTACAAAAAAAATTACCGCATATTTGATCGAGCTCGGATTTAAGTCTCCTGAAATGGAATTCCTTCTTGACTCCAAGTTAAAATTGGAAAGCGGTCCTTGCATTACTTGACTTAACGTCGGAGTCGCCAAGCTATTTTGACTATCCATACCGCGTGCGGAGAGGCCTAATCTCGTCGGTAAACCTTCCAAAGGATTCTGACTAGATCCACCTGCATTAGAACAAGTTGGTTGTCTCGGAATACCAAATAGATCTTCACGTCTCGAATGCGGCTGTAATAAATGTGGCTGATCAGCTAACGGCAACGCTTCGCTCATTACGGTATCAAACGGATCTAGAGGCGGGCAACCAAGGCATAAAGTAGAATCTGATCTTTGTAAGAAAGGATGCTTTCTTCCTTTCGGCGTTGAACTGCCGTGTCCTTGAGATCCACATATGGATACTTGAAGTAAATCCGGATAATCTACAGAATCGGTTTCCATGGCAGTCGGCGCTGGTGAGTTGTACTCCTCACCTTCATCATTGTCATTTTCATCCTAAAAATAAAAATCCTGTAATTATTTTAAAAATAATTTTAATATTCAAGAAAGAACATTATCGCATGTCCGTTATCACAAAAGGAAGAAAAGTAGTATCGCAATAGAAATTCATCCAAACATATTTGCATTTGCACATTGCAAATTACAATTTTCCAAAGCAGCTATGTGTTTTTGTTATATCAATTGACTCGTCTTATTATTTTATGCATAAAAATATTAAAGTTTAATTGTAAAAAAATTAACAGTTTATGACATATTTTGTCAAAATATATAAAAATAAAGTGTAAATATCTTGTAAATTAATAATTATTTTATTACTTGTATATACAAAATAACCAAAAGTTATATTATGTAAAAAGAAATTATGTAATTACATTTTTAGAAATAGTATTGACCAATCTCAAAAACTGCAACTTTGAAAAAAATGTTTTACTTATATTTGCCTCTTTTAATGTTCTTACTTTTTCGAAAAAATAAAATCAAAGAAAAAACGCGATTTTTTCTATTTTTCCCCAATAATATGGATAAAAATGAGTGTGATAATGAGTACTAGAGTTCTTAATTTTTCAGAAAAATAAAATTGAGGCAAAAACCTTCCGTTTATTCCATTTTTTCCGAAAAATGTAGAAAAATGTAACAGTGATAAAATGATAGCAGACTTTATTGATAAATTATTTATTTAAATATTCTTAAATATAATTCTTAAATATAAAAGAAAACTTTATTGATATAGAGCAAAACTTGGCAAAAAATGCACATTTCGGCCGATTTTCAGCTTAAAGCTTTCCCCTTACCTCATTACTTCCTGCGCAATCCAAATACTGATTGACATTTGGACTGCGTGCAGATTAGTGAAATAAGGGAAATGACGCGAGCCCTGACATAGAGAATAATAAAGGTAACAAAACAAAAGGTTTAAAACAAAAAAATTTCCCAAAATTGTCCCATTTTCAAGAATTTTTTTGATTTAAAAACACTAATCTTTTCTAAATAAATATTTTCATCCGACATTTTGTTGTATCATTAAAACAAGTAAAATATTTAAAATACTCAAGTTAAAGCACGTTATATATTATATCAATCTTGATTTCTATTTTACATGATATTGTTTCCAAAAGATGTAAAATGATTATTCAAATAAATAAAACAAATTACACAAACCTGATCATTCCAACTAGAATAACTGGACGATTCTTTTTGAGCCTCGCTTCTGGAAGCGAGTGGTTCCGAAAGAGAACGCATATAATACACAAGTGCGTCAAACACGTAAGCGACGTGTCTTAAAGCGGAAACGTCCAAAACTGGCAGACTATCTCTATGCTCGCTATTATGGGCGCGCATTAAAGACAAACAATAAGATAAGAATTCACGTCTCGCTGAGTGCGCCTCGCTCCCTGAAATCACATCGCAACATTCTTCTGTAATTTTTTCGTAGGTTTAAGAAAATTTCGATTATTTTCTTACTCGTTAAGAAAACCACTATGTAAATATATCTATATTTTATGTAGTGCTTAACAAAATTAAAAAAAAAAAAAAATATATATATATATATAAATATTAGAAATGTTCATTTATAAGATGCTTCTATAAAAAATACTATTTGAAATAAGTATTTTATAATACTTAATTGTAGTAAATATAAAAAAGCAAATACTATTTAATATTTATGTATATATGTATACATTTACTCAAAATAAGATGTTTTACATTTCAATATGTCATGGATAAATAAATTTTCTCTATTTTCTATTGTCCATTTATTATTTTTTATTTTTTAAAATTTGAACTTGTTTGGTTTTTGTAGGAAACCTTTCAATTTAATTTGTGCTATTACTATTGCAGTTCCAGTTTAGGATTGCTCCAACATCAAAAGTTTAGGACAGTTACATTAACAACATTAAAAATCAACATTAAAAATTAATTCGACGTGTAATTTTCAGAACTTGGAAAATATATATAAATTCACAAAAAATTATTATTAAGCACTAAGATTCAACTTCTATCAAATAAAGTTCTTTCCTACTTATTTATGTTATTTACATATCACTCTGGTTTCACTTAATGTTAATTTTTATATCAAAAGTGATGATTTTTAGCGTATTTTAAAATATGTAATCTGTACACAGACTTATGAAATAACTTTTCTATTTGTATAAAAATAAAAATTATTCTAATTTGATAGATTAAAGTGTAAACCTTCGCGCTCTCTACTGTTCCTTGGAGGTTCGCCAACGCCTGCAAAACCAACGGTGAGTCGTGTTGAAGCCTGCGGAGTGGAGATGTTCGAGCTCGTAGCAATACCACCGCGAGGATTCCGACTTGTATTTCCTTGAAGAGTCAACGAAAGAGCAGCTGTATTTAATAAGCCACTGAAATTACCACCCGACAACGACGGAGCATTATTAAGAGGGTGTTCGGGATGAGTAGGGTCCGCGCTACGAGTCAGGGAGACCCCGAATCTCAGCTGTGCTTCCGTAGCGTCCATCACCGTGAGCAACCAATCCCAAGTAGGCTTCAGATGTGCTTCTAAATACGACTGCGGCAGAAAATAATATGTCTTGTTCTAATGTAAAAGCTCGCATTGAACGGAAAATTTGGTTGTGCAGAGTATTTACTCAACTTTTATAAAATAATTTGTTAAAAATACTCGGATTTTCCAGAAATTTTATTCCAAATTCCAAAAGATTAAAGAATTGCTTAATGTAATTATGGAATAAATTTATTTTATTATTTTTAAAAATTTGGTTGTGCAGAGTATTCACTCAATTTTTGTAAAATAATTCGTTAAAAATACTCGGATTTTCCAGAAATTTTATTCCAAATTCCAAAAGATTAAAGAATTACTTAATGTAATTATGGAATAAATTTATTTCATTATTTTTTAAAGTTCTTTAATCATATAAATACAAAGAAAAATCATTTAAGTTTTAAATATTAAATTTAAAAGGTACAAAAAAAAACTAAATGACAACGATTTGTCCGTGCGTAATGATTTAGCTTACTAAAAGTACAAAATATAAAATATGATTAACACGCAATGTCAATTTAGAACAATATATACTGTCTTTTTATTGTCATCAATTTTTTAGTAAAAATTTGCAAGTCATACAAAAATGTACCTGAATGTATACGGATGTGTATGTCATATTTATTACTAATCGATTGTCGACATTTTGTATTATAACAAATGAGTAAAAAAATAATTTTAAAAAATTGTCAAAAAAGATTAAATTTAAAAATAAAATTGCAAATTTTTCCTCCAATTTTAATAAAATTTCATAAAAATTCATGATATTCAAACGATAAAAAAGAAATAAAAAAATTTCAGGTTTTTTTCGGTAGTAAACACCCTGTATGTGTAAAAATTTTGGTATAATGTGATAGATATAAAATAACATCAATTGGATACATCATAGAAAACAAGACAACAACATTACACCTTTGTTAAATTTATCGGATTATAAGCTACGTCATGTATGAAACTCATCTTACCCCGATTTTTCGTACAATAGTTCTTTAAGATAACGGATTTGCATACCTGTAGATTTAGAGCGTCTTGGAAAGTAATATCCATTACACGTGGTAAGGAAGGCGCTAAATTCTTATAGTCTTGCATCATAACCAACAGATCAGCGATCTGTCGGATGACAATTCCGAAAGCTCGCGCCAAGCAACTAGCGGTAGTCCCCATGGTTATCGGTTCCTGCGCGGTTGCAACAGCCGACGTGGCAGTGGTGCGTCTCAAGGACGCGGGGTCGATGAATACTAGATTACTTCCACCTGTTACTCGTAATCCCGCTGTACGCGTATTCGATTCGCGATTGCGTATTGCCCATTGCAAATACACAGGCGCAAGATTGTTACGATGCAGATGACCAGACGAACCACTGAAATGAATAAGCGTTGTTATATATAATGTTCTATGTCGACTTTCCTCTATCCTTTTTTATATTACAGATTAAATTTTATATTAATTTTTAATTTAATGAGGAAAACACATAATTCTATCGTAACGGTTAATGATATGGAGAATCTTGTCATTTTTTTTCATGTTCTTTTTTCATGGTTATTAACCATTTAAAGATAAAACTGTCGATTGCGAATAAAAGTTTCCAATTATTTTATTGACTGTTTCATCTTGTTTCATCAAGTAACCTTACAAGGAAATTAACGGAAGTGTCCCCCTCAGATTAAAACGAACTTTTAACATGTTATAGATACATAAAAATAAGGGACACGTATTTTTTTATACGTGCCCATACGCACTTTTAGGGGGTGAAACACCCTTTTGCAGAAAATCGGTTTTTTTTCTTTTGAAGCGTATATCGTCGAAACTATAAAAGATAGAAAAAAACGTTCTAAATGAAAGTTGAATGGCTCGAAGAGTACTTTATAACAGCAAAAAAAATTTTTTTAAATACTTTCTCCCAGCACTTACCTATTTTTTTCAAAATTTTTATTTCTCTTTATAAGCAAAATAAAACTTATTTTATTATGAATTCAACGGTATATGATAAAGTTACAATGCGACATTCCCATTTTCCAAAAATAATTAAAATCCTCAGTATACACATAGTACGCGCACCCATCCGCGCGTTCGTGCGCTACGGAAGTGATTCTCTCCAATTTCGACGTGCCTTTAATATGTTGTACAGATAAAAATAAGGGACACGTATTTTTTGTACGTGCCCTAATGCATTTTTAGGGGGTGAAACACCTATATTTTCTTTTCTATCTCTTATAGTTTCGATGACATATGCTTCGAAAGAAAAAAAACCGATTTTCTGCAAAGGGGTGTTTCACCCCCTAAAAGTGCGTATGGGCATGTATAAAAATACGTGTCCCTATTTTTATCTTTACTACGACATATTAAAAGCTCGTTTTAATCTAAGGGAGACACTTCCGTTAGTTTTCTTGTTAGATTTGCATAAGTCTTCGGAATTTTTTAGCCATACTTTTAATACAATAATTTCCGAAGTAAGGTAAACATTCTAGTGACAGATATCTTATACTTATATCTGCACACTTATACAAACTTATTATTCTCAATCTAATAATAATCTTGAATATTATAAATAAATTTTAATTCTTTACAGATTACAGATTTTAAAGATTATAAGTAAATTTTAATATTATAATAAAAAAATCATTCGAGATTAATAAGTAATTAATTTTTGTATAAGTTTTCGGAAATAGGTACAAACATGTTATCACTAGGAATGCATTTCACTTATAACGCTCGCAATATTCTTGGAATCATCTTTGTTGTTTATCAAATATTAAACAACAAATGACGCCCGCGAGTGTTACAAGCAAAGTAGAATGCGCCACAGAACAATTACCTTACTTTTGGATTTTTTAAATATTTGTTATAAAGTCATCTCTCTAATATTTTTTGTTCTAAAAATTTCTTCGCCAACTAAATTAAATAATGTAAAGCACAATAAAAAAGTTTTCTGTATATTTTAACATTTTTTAAGAAAAGACGTTTCTGCAGATTTGTTCTCAAAAAATAGATTTTCCCGGTTTTTATCATTGATATGGACATTATTCAAATAATATAGAATTTATCACATTATTTACCTTCTGCGCTCCAACTGTTCATCACCGATCTGAAATTCTTCATTATCTTGCTCGTCTGTTTCTCCCGCTTCGCTCTCATCGTCCTCTTGTTGACTTGATTCTCCTGATTCATCCTCGGGAAACAATAATATCGATCCCATTCCACCATCGGATCCTGCAGTCGCGCCTGTTTGCACGCTACGTTGCGCTGACGCTGCATCTTGATTGCTATGATTGTCATCTGAATCCGATTCAGTTTCGGCTTCCGCCAGGAGGTCCAATTCCGTGTCCGATTCACCATCTCCAGCTTGTTCTTCGCCGACACCACCGGCGTTCGAGTCAACCTCACCAAGTGGTTGCCCGGCGACAGTTCCAGACACACCTGATTCCTCGTGTTCACTGATATCGCCATCCATATCCATAGGGACTTCTAAACCATCATATACGGTTGAAAATACGAATTATTATGTATTACAAGTTGATCTACTAATAGAGTCCTTACTCCAATTTTGTTCCCTAAGAAAGAATTCTTTGAAAATTTTTGAATTTTTCTGGAATTTTGTCAAAAAACAACTTTGCAAAAAAGAGATAAAATTTATAAAAATTCTCAAAAATTTTTCAAACATCAATAAAATCACAAAAATTCATAATTTTCAAGAATAAAGAAGAAATTCTTTGAAAATTCCAGATTTTGCAGTTTTTATGGGTAGTAACAACCTGTATTAAAAAAAACTTAAATTCTTATATATGAATATTTCTCTTACCTTCTCCACCTTCCGCTTCGTCTACAGCAGAAACGTCTCCTCTTGACATAGTTATATTGTTATTTCCTTGTTGTGTTTGGAGCGCCGCATCCAACGTTTGTGAACTGACGCCACTGTGAGGTATTAAAGGTTCTATAGAGAATAATTCCTCTGAGCCATTAATCACTTCAATGGCAGAACTCGTTAGTGTGAATGGTGCTGTTGGACGTGCTACGCCTAATCTGACTGGTGCTATCAATGAATCTGCTGTCTCGCATAATTCTTCTACAGCTAGTTTGATTAACGCTTGGAAAACTTTTCGGCATTTCATTAATGGCTGCGAAGCTTGACTTGTGCTGAAAATACAAAAAATTAAAATCTCTCTTCTTCAATATACTATTTTGGTATCGACATAAATTAGTTCAGAAATCTTAATCTTGCAAACATGTGCATATTAGAGATATACAAATTTTTGCATGCACACATGTATATACATATATGTATGTTATACAAGGTGTCTAAAAAGTTCCAGACGGCTCAATAACTCAAAAACTGAGCATTTTAAGAAAAAATGTTTCAGATAAAAGTTGTAGAGTTTCCAAAGATCTATTTACTGATCTTATCAGTTTAACTTTGGATGGCATCGCCAAGGTTAGATCAAAATCACATTAACTTTTTTAAATGGAACATCTTATTTTTCCAGAATCTAATAGCTGGTGTCAAGAGCTTTCCAAAACCTTACAAGAAAGTTTTCGTTGAGTACTTTCCGAGTTGAAAGCTACATTCTACTGTAACTTTTAGGCGTCATAACTCGGAAAGTACTTAACAAAAATAAACTTATTTATGTTTTGGAAAGTTCTCGAAACTGACTACAAGAAAAAGCAATACGATGGACGATCCAAAAGTAAGGTTACAAAGCTTGCAGTGAAGAAGGAACGTTTTATTCAGAAAAACCAATGTATCTACATTGAATTATATGCCTAACATTATTTTTTTACATAGTCATCATAGCTGTTTAAGCATTTGTCGCTTCGTGAGATGAGGTTAAACATTCCCTTCTTATAAAATTTGCGCCCTTGCTCTTTCAGCCAAGTTTTCGCAAAGTCTTTCACCTCCTTGTTCGAAGTGAATCGCCGGCTTCCTAAATGCTTCTTGAAGTGAGGGAACAGGGGAAAGTCATTTAAAGCAAGGTCCGGGTTGTAGAAAGGATGGTCAATGACGTCCCAGCAAACCACCACGCTGTTGAAGCAGTTCCTCTAGGACGTCATCCACCACCCTCCCTACAACCCGGACCTCGCTCCAAGTAACTTCCACCTGTTCCCTCACTTCAAAGAGGCCGACGATTGACTTCGAAGGAAGTAAAAGACTTCGCGAAAATTTGGCTAAAAGAGCAAGGGTCCAAATTTTATGAAAAGGGACTTTTTAACCTCATCTTACAAAGCGACAAATGCTTAAACAGCTATGACAACTATGTCGAAAAATAAAGTTAAGGATATAATTCAATGTAAAAACATTGGTTCTTCTGAATAAAACGTTCCCTCTTTACTGCAGGCTTTGTAACCTTACTTTTGGATCGCCCCTCGTAGAATGTTAGGAAAGTACCAATACTCTTCAATTAAGGAACTACCGATATTCTAACATCATATCTTTTATTGGATTTTCTTGTAATCGATTTCAAGAACTTTTCAAAACACTATAATAATACATTATGTACCCCAAAGCCGAGTTTTGCCGTTCTCGACTGAGGACATTCGCGCGCGTAGCTACACCTCGTACTGAAAACAGAGTCCGAAGTCAAAAACGCACTCGGCTCCATAGTGCATATGATATTTTATGCAAAGAAAGTGCGCTTTTTTGCGTCAAGCAAGGAAAAACAAGCGTAGATGAGTTTTGCAATATCCCCAACTATATTGCGTAGCGAGGGGTGGTCTGGGGGGGGGGGGAAGCCCCCCAGCCGGGGGAGGAGGAAAGAGGCGTTCGCGGGAACAAAGCCCACTCCAACTCTAACAAAACTATTTCTAATAAAACCACTATTTTTGATGTTACTCAACTCTGAAATCTGTAACGATACACTCCTCCACCGCACGCCAACGTTCCGGTCCGAATACCCGACTACCGTGCGTAAGCAGAGCACGTGCGTGCATCCGGCTAACCTCTCCGCGATCACGCACTACCACGCGCTGCGTACGCAAAACATTCCTACTCCTTTATTTACGACTATTACTCAACTCTTTGAAATATGCGCACAACACATTCTGCGTTGTCGCCGTCGTTTTGTGCTGCTTTTTATACTCGGTAAACGCCAAGTACGCCGCGTCGTATTTGTTGCATGAGATTTTCGGCAAAGTGTCGATTCGTGCACGTTTTTCGCGACATTGCGAGACAGTTGGTAACAAATGGCCCAAAATGGGCAATCTTTGGGGTGGGGAATATTGCTGTCCGTGGACGGCAAAATAGGCAAAATCAATATTTTCGTACGGTTCCGCATGCGCACTTTTGTCGAGAAATTGTGACCGTTTCGTGACGCATGCGCTGAGCGTAGAGTCAAATGCATGAACAAAGGTAGTACACCGAATTCTCATAACCTGAAACCGGAACAGTCACAGGAAAACGCCACGCGTCAAAGTGTTCAGTAACGCCTGTAAATATTGTGCGTTTTCAAACAGTTGAAGAATGAAGAAAAAAAGGAATTGATGTAGTGCACGCGGAGCTTGCTAAATTGGCCAACAATGCACATGTCGACACTTTGCCAAAAGTCTCATGCAACAAATACGACGCGGCGTACTCGGCGTTTACAGAGTATAAAAAGCAGCTCAAAACGACGGCGACAACGCAGAATGTGTTGAGCGCATATTTCAAAGAGTAATAGTCGTAAGTAAAGAAGTGGGAACGTTTCGCAAACGCGGCGCGTGGCGCGCGTGGTAGCGCGTAATTGCAGAGAAGTTAGCCGGGCGCACGCACGTGCTCGGTTTACGCACGGTGGTCGGGTGTTCGGACCGGAGTGTTGGCATGTGGTGGAGAAGTGTATCATTACAAATTTCAGAATTTAGTAACATTAGAAATAGTGGTTTTATCAGAAATAGTGATTTTATTTGAAAATTTTGTTAGGGTCGGGGGAGCTTTGCCCCCCCCCTCCCCGACCAGGGGGCTCCGCCCGCTGGACCCTCGCTGGGGGGTCTTTGCCCCCCCCCGACCCCTCCCTCGCTGCGCAACATAGTTGGAGATGTTGCAATACTCTTCTGCGGTGTGATGCAAAAAAGCGTACTTTCTTTTCATAAAATACTATATGCACCATGGAACCAAGTGCGTTCCATGGTGCATACGGTATTTTATGCAAAAGACATGTATTAGCATTACATAAGAATTTATGTAATGCAAGTACATTATGTACCCCGAAGCCGAGCTTTGCTGTTCTCGACTTCGGATGCTGGTTTCAGTGCTCGTCTACGCTACGTTCGCCTCGCGCGCGTAGCTACGCCTCGTACTAAAAACATCGCCCTCAGTCGAGAACAGCAAAGCTCGGCTCCGAGGTACATAATGTACTTGCATTACATAAATTCTTGTAGGGTTTTGAAAAACTCTTGACACCAGCTATTAGATTCTTGAATCAAAAATAAGATGTTCTATTTAAAGAAGTTAATGTGATTTCGATCTAATCTTGGTGACGCTATCCAAGGTCAAACAGATATGATCAGTAAATAAATCTTTGGAAACCCTACAACTTTTATCTGAAACACTTTTTCCTAAAATGCTTAGTTTTCGAGATATTTAGCCGTCCCGGAACTTTTTGGACACCCTGTATATGTGCCTATGTATATATTCTGCTTCTATTAATCATGTATTATTATTTCTCAATAAAAAATAAATTTAAAAATCCAAAAAACAAAAGTATTATTGAATAAAGTTCATATTTAATTAGCTTTTAAGATACATTGTCCGTCGCTAATCAGAATTACGCTGATCAAGTAGATTTTATCAATATCTTTTTGTTAAGTATTAAAAAAAACTAATTCAAGATTTGTAATTTGTTTCTTTTTAATTAAGGAATAATGTTGGAAGTTAACAAGTGAAACCTTTGATATCGCTCTTATAACGACATAATTTAAAAATCAATGTTTTTTTGTACTTTAAATGTTTTGAATTAAAACTTTATATATCATTTATATCATTTTTAAATATAATTTTAATGTAACAATTTAGTATACTGATTATAAAACAATAAATGCTCTTTATTCAGTACCGAATTATTTTTTTGTGGACAACTCACAAAGGGAGTTTTCGAGATGTGTGTCACCGATTCTAATAAAATTTTATAGGCGTGTAGTATTCACTCACACCTTTACAGTAGTAAAGCCATTCGTTGCAAAACTTAGGAATTTTCGAAAAAATGACGATTAAATGTTTCTAACATCTATTAGTACCGTTACAGAAGAACGATTGTCGCATAAGCGACGTAGCGTGAGGTGTTGGGACGTGGACTTATATGCTTGAGGTCCCAGATTCGATCCCCGCGGATAAGAATTTTTTTTATTTAAATCTTATATTTTTTAATTGTTATACATAATTGTTAAACCGCTTTTAAGTATTTAATATAATTAAATTTAATTATTTAACATATTTCATAAATAAACGAGCGTCGTAAGATCTAGACAAAAAAAAAGAACAACAAAACCGTTTTACTCGGAGACCGTTGTAGGTATAACGATTTGAAACATTTATTTTGACATTCTTAACAGTCATTGTAAATTTTTATTGCAAACATACTTTTTGTGTTTACAAGAAATTTTAATTTAATTAATAAAAAAAAGGTATTTTTAAATACTTTGATTTTTTTTAAATAACATTTTATATTAAATAATTAAAAGCGGTTTAACAATTATGTGTAACAATTAAAAAATATAAGATTTAAATAAAAAAAAAATTCTCATCCGTGGAAATCAAACCTGGAACCCCAAGCATACCAGTCGTTCCAACACCCCACGCCACGCCGCTTATGCGACAATCGTTCTTCTGTAACGGTACTAATAGAAATTATGGAAATATTTAATCGTCATTTTCTACTGAATGCCTAAGTTTCGCAACGGCTTTACTACTGTAAAGGTGTGAGTGAATACTACACACCTATAAAATTTTATTAAAATCGGTGAGGCACATTTCGAGAACTCCCCTTGTCAGAAATGAGTTTTTTAGTCATGTCATTGTTGTAACAAATGCACAATATACACATATAGTGGAACATAAATGCACGGAATTTTTTACCTTCGCCTCTTCGTCGTGTTTGGTGCCATTTCTATAGTAAAGATAACAAATATGCGAGCCACTGATCTCACAAACCGGCGTGCTACGTTATTTGCTTCTTCTTTGTTTGACTCATCTTGTAACTCTCTGATTAAAGTAGTGAGCAACGTATCGAGCATCTGTACATAGAAAAACGGGTATAATATTAGTATCAAATTAAAACTAATATATTTTATTTAATAATAAGACTGATATGAAAAAACACATCTAATTAAAGTTATTAAAGCACAATATTTTCGATCGTAGTTAGATATCGTGCTGCTTTTTCTTGTGTGATTTTACATATACAACTTTATCATACTACACACTAAATAAAATTTTCGGTTGAAACAGTTACAAATCGAATAAAAATAGTAATATCACAATATTAAATTGAATTTAATAACCCAATTTAATAACAATGCTTATTAATTATTATCAGACAAACATCTGTTTGTCATTTTACTCTCTTCATCCAAATACTATAAAAAATTTGTTACAGTGCGTTTTATTTTTCGCAACCTTTTTATTTAAGGAAAAAAGATAGCAAAAGCTTGTTAGCATTATTATTACAATATTAAATTGATTATCATATGTTACTATTCTTGTTCAACTTGTAACTGCATTGCAAGTCCAAAAATTCATTTAGCGCGTAGTTTGGTAAATTTAAAAATACGTATTGTAAGATCAAGATATTCTTAAAACAAAAATATTCTTTTCTTTTGTGTAAATATTGTACACCATCGCTCAAAAATATTTACCCACTCTAAGTTTTGTATGTATCTCTTTTTTTATGCCTAATTTTGTTCAAATTCTACTACATTCTCTTTGTATATGTAGAATGTGATATTTTTACATTAAAATTATTATTAAGAGGACAGTCTTTTATAAAATCTTGAAAAAAATGCATTTTTTATTGTATTATTTTAAAACATGAGATTTTGAAAATATGTTCGTTAAGCAGTTTGGTGAAATTCATTGTATTACCAGAGATGCAGGCAATTTTTCAACTTACAATCTTGTACGACAATTGACAAAGCAAAGCTAGTTAACTTTTACCTTGCAGTCCAATTGTAAAACTGACCACATGTATGTACACCCAAGGACTTTGATTCTGTCCATGGGGAAATTTTCCAAACTGAAAAATCACCACTTTCTACATACTCGCAGTTCATGATTAATGAAACGACTAGAGCTTATTGGTCGTTACGTTAATCATGAACTGTAAGTATGTAGAAAGATAGCGACTTCTCAGTTTGGAAAATTTCCTCATGGACAGAATCAAAGTCCTTGGGTGTACAAAAAAAAGAAACAATATAAATACATATATATAATTTTTCTCTTGCATATTTTTGTACATACATGTACTTAGGGCTAACTTCACAGTGAAGCTGATACTCATCTGACATTTCTGCCGCTTATTCACTCCAGCAATATCGCTCCAAAACTTGTTTCCAACAGTTTGAGTCGCATGACATACGCTAGAGCAACTATTCTTATTACTGTATCTATTAATTTTTTTTTTATTGAATATAAAAGAAACAGCCATTAGGTACATACCTATCAGGCTATACAGTAACGAAACTCTTACAATTGGTCGAATCTTGTGTCAGGTATGTACATACATAGTCCTATAGGGGTATGTAGAGGGTCCTCACTCGGTATCGTCAACTTTATACAAAAATATACTACATTTAATCTAGAGTAATTCCGCTTTAATCGAACAAACGAAGTAACATAAATGGTGTACACTACCGTAATGAGTTTGAAATTTGAAGCTAAATAACGAATAGTGTCGCCTTTGGGCGTAGAATGTCCGAGATATTTTATACGATACGCACGCTGAGTTTACACAACGAACGATTATTTTCAATGTAAAGCGAAACTATCTCGGCGCGTTCTTTCGGCGTATACCGATGCATGGTTAAAATTGTACTAAAATAAGCTATATAAAACGTTGTACGACGCTGGTCGGTTAAAATCTGTCAGAGTTATTTAATATTTTAATACTTCCATCGATCAGATTGAGATGGCGCACCCTGTATTAAATAAGCTAGAAAAAAACTAACACAAATGAACAAGAAAGATATTTTTTTTTATTAAAGTATTAATGTATATAATACCAAATATAATTTCTATTTTTCAACTGTTAAAGTATAATATACATTTTTTTAAACAATAATACATTATATCGGACTGACGAAATTAAAACGCGAGAATAGAAGGCTTATGTTAGTCATTGCGGTTCTTGGTGGCGATTAATAATTTTTAATTTTTACAATTTCCAACTCAAACTGCATGCCGCGTCGGACTTGAAACACAATTACGAAGCCGAAATAGTAATATTAACACTTTAAGAAGCATATATCCCCCTTCCCGGAAAAACTGTAAATTATTTTATTGCAAAAAAATAACCCAACCAGGGCTCAAGCCTAGATCTAACGAATTCCGTGCGAGCGTCTTACCACTTCAGCCACCGAAACATGTAACTATTTCGGCTTCGTGATCTGTGTTTTAAGCCCGATGAATATGCAGTGCGCAGTCTGAGTTGGAAATTGTAAAAATTAAAAATTATTAATCGGTCAAGAACTACTGTGATTGACATAAGCCTTCCCATTGTCGCGTTATATATATATATATATATTTTTTTTTTTTTTGTCAAAGATACATGTCACAATTTAAAGAAATTTACTCAAATACCTTATAAAAACTACAAAAAACGCTCAATAGAAATGAATAAATATTAACCCTAGACTATTACATTTGAGTCAAATTTGCTCATTTTTGAAGTGCGCACCATTCCGACAGGGTTGAAGAAATGAGATCGGGATGTGGAGAAGAAAAACTTACAAGTACCCTACAACCTTCTATCATATGTCAAGTGATACAATTTGATACAATTCCAACCACGTCGTAAATTCGCACTGGGTAAAAAATACCCAATGTGGAAGAAGTGTAAATTTTCTTCATGTGTGGTGAAATCAACATAAGTAATAAAAAATGTTTTTTCTCTGGTAAATAATGTTTTCTCCTTTTAAATTTTCGCCCAAAAACACTAAAATTCTCATCCAGGAAAAATGTTTCATATACAATTGTATATAAAAGTATACTCATATACAGGGTGGGGGAAAAGTACCGGAACAGCAAAATATCTCAAAAACTAAGCATTTTAGAAAAAAGTGTTTCAGATAAAAGTTGTAAGGTTTCAAAAGATCTATTTACTAATATTATCAGTTTGACCTTGGATGGCGTCACCAAGGTCAGATCAAAATCACATTAACTTTTTTAAATGGAACACCTTATTTTTGATTTCAGAATCTAATAGCTGGTGTTAAGACCTTTTCAAAACCCTACAAGAAAGTTTATTTTCATTGAATACTTTCCGAATTGTGAGGCTTGAAAGCTACAATGTACTGTAACTTTCAAGCGTCACAACTCGGAAAGTACTTAACAAAAATAAACTCATTTGTAGTGTTTTGAAAAGCTCTCAAAATCGACTACAAGAAAATGCAATAAAAGATATAATGTTAGAGTATTGGTAGTTCCCTAATTAAAAGGTATCGGTACTTCCCTAACATTCTATATTTTTTATTGCATTTTCTTGTAGTCAATTTCGAGAGCTTTCTAAAACACTATAAATAAGTTTATTTTCGTTAAGTACTTTCCAAGTTAGGACGCTTGAAAGTTACTCAACAAAAATAAACTTTCTTCTAGGGTTTTGGAAAGGTCTTGACACCAGCTATTAGATTCTGGAATCAAAAATAGGGTGTTCTATTTAAAAAAATTAATGTGATTTCGATTTGACCTTGTCGACGCCATCTAAGGTCAAACTGATAATATTAGTAAATAAATCTTTTAAAACCCTGCAACTTTTATCTGAAACATTTTTCTAAAATGCTTAGTTTTCAAGGTATTTTGCTGTTCCGGTAGTTCAACTCCACCCTATATAAATATACAATATAATTATACATACATAAATATATAATTACATTAAATCTTTCCTTTTAAGTTTCCCAATATTTAAAAGAGCATGAAAAAAGACTAATTTATTTTTCAAAATTTCCATCATTTAATTAAGACAAAGAGGGCAAATACTTTTGAGTGGTAGTGAATAGTTAGCGTACAATCTGTCTCTCTCTCTCTCTCTCTACATAAAAAAAGAGGAAAACAGTATATGTGTATTAGACTCATTATAAATTTTACTTACTTCGGCACTACATTTCACAAGTAAGGAATGTGTAAACTTGTCTAGTAACGCAGTTCCACTCTGCCGACATAGCTGTCCTTGATCACCAAATAATTGATCAGTACCATTCTCAGAAACACCCGACATGATCATACATTGAACTGCTGGCCAATCGTTCAATAATCTTTCAAGCGCCTTTCGACTAAATCGGGGAGGTTCTAAATCATGATCTGGCATGTCTGAATCTGCACCCAAACCTGTGGCAAAAGCTACTTACAGAAAACACTTTCAGTTATGTGACTATATCAATTATACATGAATATATAAACATAACAATGTAAAAAAGATAAACTGTCTGCTAAAGAACAAGATTTTTACAGGATATTTACTCAAATCTTATTAAAAAATTCCTTGAGAATTCCCGAATTGTCTAGATGTTTTTATTCAAAATTCTAGATAAAATTATACAAAAACCTTTTACGGCTTTAAAAGTAACAAAGTTCTAATAAAGTTGAAGTGCAGACAATATGAACAAACTACATGTGGTAAATTTGTAAATTTGAAATTTCATGATACTATATATCGATTTTTTTTCATTCGAATTGAAACCATGAAAGATACAATTTTTTTGCAAAAACTTATAAATCTAGTTTTTTTCCACAAAGATTAAATTTAAATTTAAATGTAAAATTTCAAAATTGTCTTTACAATATAATTTTTTACAAAAATTTATAAATCAATGAAATATTTTTTTGAAAATTCTATGAAAACCTTTCCTTTTAAAAAAAAAGCCCCTCCTTCAAAATTTCAGTTTTTTCAGATTTCTCTAGGTAATTTGACTTATGTAAAAAAAAATTACAATAAAAAATAGAAATTTTTTAATCTTCGAAATTTTTTATAATTTAAATATAAAGAAATTGTATAAAACGTACCGTCCGAAGTGGGCGCTTTACGGCTAGCCGAAGTTGATCGTTGCCTAGGTGCCGATCTAAATTGACGTTGTTCAACTAATTGTCTTCCAACCGTTTGTACTAAGAATAACAAGATGCTCTCACCTCTGAAATAAGACATAAAATATAAAATTATTTAAACAAAAATAAATATCTCTCTTTATAGAATATTATTCAAATTTCTTAAAAGAATTTTCTGGTAATTCTAAGTGTTGAAAATCAAAAGTTATTTCGCGCCATTTCTTAAGATCATCGTTAGCACTCGGCCCCCGCCGCGCATGCGCATCCCCCTTTCCTAAAACTTGTAATAATGTAGCTCTCTCTCTCTCTCTCTCACGATCTAGAGACTGTATTCCTCAGCGAAGAAACCACGTTCTGCTTCACAAATAGTCAAGTTATATTTTTATATTCGTCTCTGTCTTTATTTAACCAGACAGAAACTACACTTAGTTTTTTCAGAAATTTTTTATTTAAAGCTTCAGAAATTAATGCATTTAAAAAATAAATTTATTTCATTATATGTTTTAATGTTCCTTAATAATATATAACACGTAACAATCTGTACATAATAGTTAATCCACGGATCGAGCTTATCAGAAATACAAAATTCGAAAAATGATGAAACACGCAACACCAATTTAGAATGACGAATAATTACCACTTTTTTTTTTCATAAAAATTCATGAGCCACACAAAAATGTACATGCTATATTTTTGCTAATTAAGTTTTACAATATTGAAATAAAAAAATAATCACAAAAACAATTTTAATAAAAATATAAAGAATTAAAATTTAAAAGTAAAATTCCAAAATTTAACTTTAAAACAATTTTCTTCAATATCAATAAAATCCCATATAATCTATTTATATATATAAAGGTAAAAAATAAATTCTCTAAAAATTTCAAGTTTTTCCTGTTTTTCCTGATAGTAAACAGCTGCTTATAAACTGCTTATAAAAACTAATAAATAAATTTGTTTAACTTACCGTGAATTAATTTTTGTGGCGAGATCAGTGTTTTGTACGAGACGACAGAGCAAGTCATATCTCGCAATTTGATTGCCGGCAATGAGAGCACGACATTTACATTTTTCCCAACAATCGCAGTATGCTGTAGGTGAAGTTCTTTTGAGCTTACAATCATGACCTCTGTGACAAACACGAGCGCATTCAGTGCAACAACACAAAGATCCCGTTAAACCGCATGTTCTGCATTCAAAAATATCCTTAAAATAAAAAATTCAGTTCAATATAAAGATTTTTGCATATAATTCTATTTATGTGTATATACGCACGCATGCACGCACGCACATATATAAATACATATATTTAGTACTTGATTAATATGCTCTGCTCCAGTCCATGTAAAACTACATGTATCATTGCAACAAGTAACAAACAGTGGAGATAGATCCGGACTGGCATCAGCGGGTAATATCATGGCTGAAATGTCTTTCGCATCTTTTCCAACTCTTTGTATAGTGTCCAATAAAATAAGAGCAGCACGATATGCACGAACCGATACGGCGAGCATAAGCGGCGTTTGTCCTTGAGCATCTCTTTTACATACAAGAAAATAAATTTTATATATTATAAATTAACGTAAAAAATGTTAACATTAAATGAGTTTTAATTCATGTTTAACACATTGACTGCCACGTCACCCGTATTCAGGTGACAGCAAAAGTTCTCATCGACGCGTCTCCCATATTCGGGTGATGCTTATTTGACTACTTACAAAGGATCTTCGAAAATATTTAAACAGATATTTCACAAAATGTAATAAAACTATTGAATTATTAGCGGCGCGCGTGGTCTGACGGGGATTTCATTGTAAACACGCGTGGCGTCAACGTGTTAAACATTATATTCAAATTTTAATCATACTTTGCCGTTAATAATTCCCTTAGGTACGGTGTCAAAATATTATTTTCACACATGTATCTTAATATAACCCATGCATTCTGTTGTCTTTCAGCAGAATCTATAATGTATGTATTATTAGATGTAGCTGCAACGCCTAAAAAATAAAAAATACAATTATTCATATTTTATACATGAAAAGTTTCTTACAAAAACTAAACAAGTCCATTGTTTAAAATCTAGTTATGGCGAAAAATTATTCTTTCTCAGTAGCATTGCATCGTGAACAATTTTGTTCCGGCAAGAATCAAACAGAAAACAAGGAAAAAAATAATTGTAAAAAAAATAATTGTAAATCATAATATATTTAAATGTAAATCATAATATATTTAAATCATAAATTATGGACACCAGTTAAATCCATAATACAAACATATTTTTATTAAAGATCGTTTTTATAATTGAGTATTACAACAACAATAATAATAATACATAAAGCAATGTAAAAAATAAAATTTTATAGAATTGCTAAAAATTAAAAAACATGAATTTTATTACAAGACAGAAAACAAAAAAATCTCTTTACAAAACCTTATTATAAGAGTTATTATAGAATAATAACAAAAAAAACTAAAAATTATAGAATAAAAATTAATACCAAATTGATATATAAAGAAAAATTATAATAAATTATAAATATCATATTGGTTTTTGTTGAAAGTTTATGAAATAAACACAAATAAGAATCGTCTAAATACTTGATGTCCTTTTGCGAATTTAATCTATTATGTTGCTCTTTAATATGTAGTATCTTAGAAATTACTATCGATATGCCAAGTCAAGTGCTCTTATGCTACCCGCTGTAAAAAAGCGAGTACACGTGCCTGAGCAAAAGACGTTCTCCTTCTATAGGGAAACGTGCGCGAAACAGACAAACTTTCGTTCACGTTGGGTGTATCCTTGCAGTGAACCGAGTATAGTTACATATGGATAGATGTGTAAGATAAAAAAAAATGTATATAAAGTAAGTCTTTTCTTAATTTTTCTATTTCCTGAAAATTTAACTTTTCGGACTTATTTAATTTTTATAATAAACGCGTGTATGTAATTAAATTTGCGTTAGACATAAACAAGTATTGCTTACCAGACTTATTCATCATAGATATACTAGCAGCACCTATGCTTAATAAACTATCCTCTTCTCCCGATGTATTATCAAATGCTTCCGGTGGCCAACTTAACGTCGGAATTGGCTCTTCGATAGGTGCCGAAGTTCCATCTACTGTATTCGACACTAACTCACGTTCATTAACTTCAACAAAATAAATTAAATATAAACATGCATGCAATATATTAAAACAAATTATGTTATAATTCCCATAATATTTTTAGAATCATAAAATTAGTTGTATCAAATATATCACCTTGTTCAGTTTCTTTATTAGAAGTTGGTGAACACATGTTAACACAGGCGTGAAGTATATTTCGGTTGCCATCGCAGCGTTCCTTTAATATCATTTGAATTTGTGAATTTGCACTTGAATAAGTCAAATTATTTTCTGTAAAACAGTAAAAAAAATATTACGTATTATATGTATTTAAGAAATTTATCATATTTACTTAAAAGAATTCCCTGATATTTCTAGAAATTTAATTCAAAATTCCAAAAATGTTATAATCGTAGTTAGAAAAAAATAATAGAAAGGCGTTACAAATAATGAATTACTTCCCAATCATGATTAATATATATTTGTTGTAATAATATGTTAATAATGTGACTATTATATATTTATTGTAATATTATGTTAATATATTAAAGAAAACTTAACTAAAGGTTGAAAGGTCCACGTTTGTTAAACAATAATTTTAATTATTTAATTATACGCGTGACTGATCTTAATAGCATGATGGCATTTATTTGATTCAAAATTCCAGATAAAATTAGAGAGTTTTATAATGCAACTTTGAAATAAAATTATTTCGTTAAACTTTGTAATATTTCTTAATTATACAATCATAAAAAGTCTTAGTTTTTATATATTAAATTTGAGAAAATACTAAAAAAAATATAAATTAAACATGACATATACTGACCTCTCAGAATATACGGATTTAACTCAATGGAAAAGTACGTAATTCGAAACGTAATTAAACACACACTAATTTAAAATGTTGAATATTTTATCATCAATTCTTTTATAAAAACTCGCAAATTATGAGAATGTACGTCGATGTATGACATATTTATTGCTATTCGATTATACATTATCAAGAAAAAAATTATCAAAAAAAGCAATTTTGTTAAAAAAAATTTTTAATCTAAAAGTAAAATTCGAAAAATTTCCCTGAGTTTATTAAAATCACGTAAAAACCCATGATTTTTAAAAATAAAAAGACATCTCTTAAAATGTCCAGATTGCCACATTTCCTAGTTTTCCCAGTAGTAAATACCCTGACATAAATAAATAAAAAATAAAATTATGTCTATATATTTATTACACTTACTTAGATCTTGTTCCAAATTACAAAATACTTGCTTCACACTCTCTTGATCGCATCGTAATATACGCGGCATGAGCAAAAGATTATCGAACGCTAATGCGATGACTGCAACCTGATTTTTCAAATTGGTCGAATTAGAACAGCTGGGAATGGGAATAGTTGTCGCGCCGATACAGTTTACCGGTGCCAAATCCAGCCAGTTTGGATCGCGTATGGCATCGGCGCAATCTTTCGCAATTGGATAAATGGTATTATTACCATCTCGTAAGATCATAGAACATTCAATATTCTAAAATACAAAAAAATACATATACAATTTTCTTCTAAAAACTCATATTTTATCTGTAGATATCATTACTAGTGAAACATACCTCTCCTGCACTCGTAAGATTAATATTTTGAGGTTGTAGCCCCAAAAATGACGAAATATCAGATGGAATATAACAATCTTGAACGTATCTTCCTGTACTTAGATTGTATACGACGTAACTCAATTTATTTCCATTTTTCAATATAGCGTGAATACCTATAAATAAAAAAATTAAATTAAAATAATGAGTTTTCGGCTTTAAAGATTCAAGATCAAGTTTTAAGATAATCAAAACAAAACAAACCAACGTTGAGTTACAGTGCAAATTACTTTTCTTGTAAATTACTACTTTACATTTTCGACCTTCTAACGAAGTCATTCTCAGTGCATAAAATAATGTATAAATTTGAACGGTTTATACTAAAATTCGTCTCTTTCTTTTCTCGCTATGTCATATCGGATTAATGCAGAAAAGTATCTTGATCTGACATGGTGTGTTGATCGACTCGCTCTCTCAATCTGATAGGAATCTAACAATGGTTGACTATGGCAACAATATGGGAGCAAAAGTTAGAGACTGTCTCCGTATTGTTGCCGTAGTCAATCATCGTTAGATTCTTATCAGGTTGAGAGAGCGAGTCGGTCAATATATCATGTCAGATCAGGATACTTCTCTGCATTAATCCGATATGACATAGAAGAAAGGGAAGAGACGAATTTTCGTACAGACAGTAAAAACACAATAAATTAAAGCCTTATTCAGTGCTGAATATTCATGCTATTTTTTGTCTTATTTTATATACCACAAGTTCATCAAACTGCATGCCCAATAAATTTTTAGTATTGAAATAAGTTATAAACAAAACTAGTAATACGATATTAAATTGATAGTCAATTTAATAATAAATAATGCTAACAAGCATTTATGGCAATGATGCCAGTAAGAAAAACCCTTTCCCTTTCTTATTTTCACTTCAAGCACTAAGGAATATGGTGATATTTATCGCAATAACTAATAATGTTTATAAAGATGTGTATGAATAAAGCAAATTTCACTAGACTTTAAATTGATTTTCTTTCTTCCGATAAGCTAAACTCTAATCCAATTTCAAACTCAATCTCGAGTTTGATACGGACACAACGTGATGCACGATTCAATTGGAACAAAGTGTGTATTAATATATTTACTGTGTGCAGTTCAAGGTTAAGATTATTTTTAAATGCCCATGTCTAAGCATTTTTTAATTCCTAATAGTAATAAAAACTGTGTTCTCATTGTTTCAACCTCGTTTATAACTACCGCGGTTAGTAACTATTTTAACTATTTGTTACTAAAAAATACAAGCTTACACAGCCAGTTAGTAGCCTTTGGGCTGAGTACAGATGTGTAGTATTATGTTAATAATTATGACAATTGGAATGCAACTTGTATCGCCGTGTACACAAAAGTGTCACGGCGATATTGGATAATACAATAATAAGAGTATTTGGAGCGATACGTAAAAATACAAATAATTGAAGTTTTAACAATAAGAAAAACCCTTTTCAAGATTTAATATAATTTAGTATAATTTATCTTGAGAATAACAATTCGTAAATGTAAAGATCATTATAAAAACATAATTCTTAAAAAAAAAAAAATACCTTGTCCGTCAGTAGATATAGTTAACAGACTGTCGTTTGAACCCTCCACTATGTTAACTCTCCTAGGTGTTCTTTGAAAACAGTCCGGAGCTCGTGGATTTAATGATGATTTAATTACCTACAAGTATACAAATTATATTTTATTTAGTCATATGTTACACATAAATGCACAGTGATCATTACCTGTAACTCATCTTTACGTAAAAGTCTACAATCCGCTAGTAATTTCATTGGCTCTTCCGTCGTAAGATCCTTAAAGTCTGACGTATTAAAATCCTTGTCTTTAATTTCTTTTTCCTTTTCTTTTGAATCCTTCGAAAAGAACTTGACCGCAACGTAACAACCATCAACTTTTATAACTTTTCCTATAAAGAAAGAAGCAAATAAACTGTTAATCTTACGTAAAATAAATTACAATTCTTTACAATTTATTCTTAAATTTTTTCAAAGTAAATATTTTACTAATAGGTATAAAAATAATGATCATACCGATGGGTACAGTCTTGACATCTTCAACAAAAACAACATCTTTCAATTGCCAATCCTCTTCATCCTTCCTTTCGGATTCTCCTTCACTTCGAGGTGCCATACGTTTTTGGCGTTCTATAAAATTACATTCTTTCATAAAAGTTTTTATTGCTAAATACATCAAGTTAAATACTTTAACAAAAAATACCAATTTGATAATTTTCTATTCTTGTTTTCAATTAGTAAAGAGTTATTTTGATAATATATATCACACACATTAAAATTATCAAGGTATTTAAATTTTGTAAAACAATTTCTTGAGAATTTCTAAATTTTCCAGAAATGGTATTCAAAATTTCAGATAAGATTAGAGCATATCTTAATGCAGCTCTAAAGTAAATTTATTATATCTTTTAATATTCCTTAATCAATCAATTACAAAGAAGTCACTTGAGTTTTGAATATTAAATTTAAGAAACTACTGAACAAAATTAAACTAAATATGGCATTTAACAATCTATATCTGCAAAACACAAATTTAGCTCACAATATTCGAAAAACAATTAAACACAATGTCAATTTAAAATAATATATTGTCACTAACATTTTTTTATTAAAACTCGTGAGTCATATGAAAATGGATATGTTTATCATATTTATTACTAATTGAAATCAAAGAGAAAATAAAAAAATTTTGTAAAAAAAAGCAGAATTTAAATTTGGAAGCAAAAATCCGAAAATTTTCTTGAATATCAATAAAATCCAATAAAAATTTATACTTTTCAAGGATAAAAAAAATTAATTCTCTAAAAAATTACAGATTTTCCCAATATTTCTTAATATTAAACACCTTAAATAATTTATATTAGTCAAATATTTTCAAAATATTCTGTATTATATAATACAAAAAGTAGAAAAAAATTAAAATGTTTAACATAATTAAAATGGTTTAAATGATTCTAGAGTTAAACAAGAAATATATAACAAAGCTCGTTTATATCAAATTAAAAAAATAATATAAATAATAAGATCAATTAATGAGCAATATTAAATCTTTAGTGGATCTTGATGATTACTACAATTTTATATTATTGACAAATATTATATTTCAACGCAAAACATGTTTTGATCTTACTTAATCCTCTTCAACCAACAAATATAAAATTAAAAAATTTGCATAATGTTGTAAAATTACAACACTCAATATGATTGCAAGGCGTTAAAGACATTAAAAATAGTCAAATTTAAAAAAAATTAACACAAAAACAATTTATACAAGTATAATTATACCAGTATAATTATACAAAAACGAAGCTGATGACGTTTTCCAGAAATCCTTTGTGAATTACTATGGTCTAAATTCAATTTATAATCTCATGTGATAATAAAGAAATACATATCTTACTATGACTTGTTGTAATGCTGCCAGTGTCGCTACAAGTGCTCGAAGCCGGAGATGGCGGTGGTGGCATATCAAGCCGGTCGGCAGTTTCTTTGTGGTTCGATTTATTGACGACTGCTGTACTTCCATTACCGTTAGATTCACGTTTATCTACGTTTGCATTAGATACGTGTGTACCAGCGGGTAATATTTTAAATCTACAAGTGGCATCAACATTCCACGCAGCCGACAGCAACTGTCCCACTTTTGGTACACCATTGGCTATCGTAAATCCTTAAATATAAATTATATACATTCAAAATTATGCAGTGCAATTGTTTCGAACTTCATTAGACATTTAAAGGTATATTAAATCAATTTATACACAGAGAGAATTTTCTCTTAAAATTTTTCCTCTTAAAATTATTGTAGTCATATAACAACAGAGATTTCAAAGAATTTTATTATACTTGTAATAAAATTATTAAAAAATTTAATAAAATTCTATTAAATTTTAATAAAATTTAACCAACCTGTAATATGTTATAAAATTGGTTATATATTTTAATAAAATTTAATTAAATTTTAATAAAAAAAAATTTTACAAAATCCATGTTATCCCCACGACTATAACGCTTTTGAGAGTAAATTCTAAAAAAAATAATTTAGTGTAATATATATATATATATATATATATATATATATATATATATATAGAGAGAGAGAGAGATATATAGATATAAAAGATATCTTATTAAAAGATTACAATATATCAGACTATTTTCATGCATATCATGATGGTTGTGAGACAACATGAATCTAGAATTTTACTATATTATTATTAAATTAAAATAGAGATAGAAAAAGAGGTCCAAACGCTCGCAGTAAGGTCTTGGCACTATATTTTCCACAACAAATTTTTTACTTTCTTCAAAGTGGCAAAATTTTAGAAATGCAAGTTAGCATTGATATTATTGAATTTAATTTTTAATTTCAATTGTGTTTTATTTTCGAGGGCTCTATTTGAAACGCAAAATAAAGACCCATAGTTCGATATAAATTGAAACATAAAATATTACTTCAGCACCAAGACCTTGTTACGAAATAAAATTCTTCAAGGTCCATATTATCTCACGACTACCATAATTTTGAGGATAAACTTTAAGAGAAAATTCTCTCTATGTAAAATACATAAGACACCGATTTTTTACCAATAGCTCCCGGCTGATAAACCGGACTATTTTTCATGCACACATGTGTCCCATAACTAATGTCACTCGATAACACAGTGGATGGTCTATGTTTGCGTGATTTAGCTTTATATTTTTCCCATAATTTCTTTCGCTGTGCAAACGGCAAAACACCCCTAAAAAATAAAGATATTGAAAGATCTTAATGCATATAGAAGATTTTTTCTTTGTATAAGTTAAAACTAAACAGATCATACCACCAATATAATGTTCCACTTTCTAGTCTTGCAACAGTGTACAAAGCACACGTATGAAGTGATACAATTTTATCCAACGTAAATTCAGTGAAAGCCTGCGCCGGATGTTCAAGACGGGAAGCAACGTGTCCCAAAAGCTCATCAAGCCAAGTTGCTACTTTTCCACTTTCTGTGTTGACGGAACATCGAATTGCTGTAGCAGATATGTTCACTATCTTTTCCGTTGTCAGTGCCAAAGGGATAGCTTTTGGATGATGCACGTTCGGATTCTGTAAAAATAAGGAAAGCTAAAAAGTATATTAAATACATAGAAAAATAGATAAAAAATAAATAGAAAAAAAAAAAAAAACATTTTCTAGTTCTTTGAACTGTCGTTACTCTTGGTTTTAAAACACAGCTTTTAAATTAAATTAAAACAGTAACATTATAACATATTAAATTGACAATATATTTAATAATACTAATGTTAACTAGCAATCTTTAAGATCCCTCCACTCCAAAATATTGTAAACAATTCGTTGCAAAAAATATTATCTCAGCTAATTTTGGTATATATAGTCACATTGGTCTTTCAATACATTCTCTTATCACTGTTTAGTATTTCCTTTAATGTTTAGTTTTTTTTTATTCGCGTGCTTCACAAGAGGACTTAACTCGCGTAGGTATTTTCCCACAAGACACATTAGCTACGTCCACTGATTTTCAGCACCCTATTGGTAGAGGAGAAGAGGGTAATATGGCACCATTTTTATTTTATTAAATAACTTTGTTTATAATTAATATTTTCTATTGAAACTTGAACAATTACATTCGTCAAAATGTTGTTTGACAGATTCTAGATTCAAAGTAATGAAATATTTATTATTTAGGATGTAATTTATAAAAATCTAATGCACTACATAATCGGTGGAAAAAGTGGTTGTAATATGGTTATGCATAATAATTTTAAAAAATTAGTTTAGTTTAAAAGAAACACAGTATCTTGTTACAAAATTATATATTTTTAATTTTCCATTGTTTAGAATTTTCCTGCGTTCAGAACCTTTAAAAATACCATTAGAAATTTCATTAAAAATATTATTTTATCCCTGTTTAATATTAAATAACAAACATAAAATGATGTCTCTAATGTTTCTGAACATCGCTCTTTAGTATGACAATCGATTTATCGAAGAAATATTTCAATATAAAAATTTCACTTAAAAAATCATATTAACAAAACTCCATGTTATTGTTTTAACTCGAAATGTATATAGCCGAATAAAAAGTTAAATAACAAAAAAATACTCAAGTGTATGTACCTTCGTGTAATAATACAAATCAAGTTTAAGAATAATGAGGAAGTGTATGTAATTAGAGATTAAAAGTATACCTTAAAAAAGTTTAGAAGTGCTCAAAAGTAAAAATGCCTTATAACAATTGTCAGTCATTATGTATTGGTATATTAGCATCACTAAAAAAACGGCAGGTTACTAAACGAATAACTCCATAAGCAATTGTTAGAATACGTCACCTAATGCCGGAAATAATAGGGGTAGCTATATTGTCAACAGTAGCCATAATATCCTCCTCTCTTCTATTATTCGCTTAACGTCACAAATACCAGCAAGAAGGAATGAGCTCATCAATAGCCGTGCCATAACCAGAGAACAAACTTTCGCCTTTGTTTCATTAAACAAGTATCGAGCGACGTTATCAAAAATTGCGTCGATCCGTCGCAAGTAATTTGCAGAATGCAGTTGAGACTTTCAATAAAATTATGAAAAGAAGAAACCAGTTTTCTCAACCACGTCATTGCGACGCAATCCTACCGCGGTATTCATGTAAAGGACAATAATACGCAACTTTAGTTGTGACGATTAATATTGCCATATGCCACAGTGGCCAAACCGAGATGCCCGCACGGAATGTAAGATCCAGATTTAAATTTTGACTAATATAAATATTTTTCGCAACAAATTCTTTATGTTATTTGGGAGTAATGGGGATCTTATAAGTGCTAATTAGCATTAGTATTATAAAATTATCAATTCTATATATTGCTTTTACTGTTTTGATTAAATTTACGAGCTGTATTTCAAGAGCGAAAATGGCGCATAGTTAACTAGAAATATGTATATAAAGTCACATAGAAAATATCATTTGAACAATAAGATCCGTTGTGTAAGAACTGTTGCTGGCCTTTTCTCGATTTTAATTAGATTATCATTATTTCATATATAAACACGATTATAATTTTTTATATACAAAACAATAATTGTTAAATAGAATATTAGTTTTAATTTGATATTGTTTATGTGTCTAAAAAAAGAATTATCGTTAATTGTAATATGCTAGTTTTAATTTAGTACTGTTTTTCCATTTATATAATCATAATTGTCACATTCGTGTAAATACCTCTGGATTTTTATATGGTTCTGATTCAGACCATTTCCATTGATACAATTGTCCTGATGCAGAAATGGCAATTAATTCACTGTAAAGCGATGCAATCTGTACAAAGCGAGGTACTCCATCGCTACTGCGATCATGCCACCATTCCAATTCTTCCGATATCCACAGTGGACTTTGCGAAGCTAATTCTTTCTTCTTATTGTCTAAAATATTACAATATATGGAAGAATGTTGAAAACTAAAGTCTTATTCAATGAAATATGTGCAATTTTTATATAAAATACCTGAATCTTTTTCCCATGAATCTTTAAGGGCAGTTTCTAGCCAACGTCGCGGTCCATAATACTGACGATCTCGCCATCTACTGAAGCTATCTCGATCTCGATCCCTTTCGTGAGATGAACGTTCACTTTCTCTGTCATTGCCTAAGCGACGCGAAGAACTTCCACGACTGAAAATAAAATTTTTCTTAAAAAAATATATTTTTTACATATATTCCATAAATTTTAAAGACGATGAAGGTGAGGAACGGTATGGAAACAATTAATAGAAAGAGAATACGCAAAAACAGTATGAAAAGTAGGAGTTTAAAAGCAAAATATAATAGTAAATAAAAGATAAGATTAAGTAGCAATCCTATTTAATGAAAGTTATTTAAGGAAAAAAAATTTGAAGGAAACAAGTAGGGATAGAGAGCGTTAATAAAACTTAGATATCGGAATTTAGAGTTAGCAAACAAGTATGGTTGCAAGAGAGTTATTGGATTTGTTTATTTTATAGCGAAAGTAGATTGTTTAGAGCATTATTTGAAAAAAATGTCAGAAAATTAAGGACTAATTTGTAAAATTAGGAAAGGATAAAGAAAAAATTATAAATAGGATTTAGACAGAATTAAGAGTAAGATAGAAAACTGGAAAGAGAAGAACTAAGAAAACTGGAGAAAGATAAAAAAAAATTAGAGAAAAGGAAAAAGATTAGAAAAAAGTAAAGGAATAAAGAGAGAAAAATAAATAATAAAGAAGTAGATAGAAGGTAAGATGTAAAAAATTGAGGTAAAGTTTAATCTACTCTAAATAATAAACAAATAAATTTACAAAATCAAGAGATTGATCGTAAGTGTAAACGCTAGATTTTTTGTGTTATTTTTAACTTTATTGAATTAAAAATGATTGCAATGATAGTCTGGATTTAATCTACTTTTATTATTAATCATTAAAATTCAAAAAATTCACTGCATAATTGATCACGGCAATCGTAATGATATGACGTTCTATGAAAGTTTACCGTCTGAAAAAAAAACACTTCTAACGATGTAATGTTTCATTGTAAACCAATAATTTTTGTAAGTTTTGCATTAAAAAGAATGAAATTGAACGTTTCAAATCGTAAGTCAAAACGTTTGCATTACACATTTATATTACGCACTTTAGCGTTTAAAATAAAACACTTTTTGCAATTATGTAATTCAATAAAGTTAAAAATAGCACAAAAAATTCTTTATGGTTAATCTTTTCATTTTGTAATTTTATTTGTTTAATTTAAAAACTAGACTATTGTAAAGACTGCTAAAAGATAAGCATTAAAAAACGCAACAAACATTAAATTACAGGTTTGTATGATGTTGATCATTAGATCCAATTGTCTCATGCAACACTTTTAACAACAAAACTAAGAATTTGTGTATGTAAAATCTTATTAACGATTATCAAAAAACTTTTCAGTACTTTAATTTTAATTAAGTAAAAAAACTAATAAATTAAAATCAATAGTGATCTCATGGAATTTATATACATGCAAAAATTTCACAATTTAAGTTGTCATAATACAAGTCGCTAATTACTGAAATTTCAGCCACTATAGCTGGATGCATTCTTAAACAAGATAATTTAAATTTTTTAAAAATTCCAAAAATTTCCCTAAGTATACCAATAAAATTCCACGATTTTCAGAAGTAAAAACTAAAATCTCTGAAAATTCCAAGTATTCCAATTTTTCCCGATAATATCCTGTTAAATTATTTAAGAGAGCTTTCCATCTTGTTGGAATAAAAGAATTGATCTTTTTTTGTTAATAATTTTTCTAAAAATTTAAAATATTAAGAATATTGTTGTGCCCACGTTGAATCAGCTCTTCAGAAAGGACCGCAAAAGTGTCGCCGTAAAGTCGTCAAGAAAGATCTGCATGACAACGCAGCCGACGTTTGTTTTATGTGTTCTGCGCGTTAACGTTCGTTCGAGTTTCATGTTCCGTTGTATTTCCAAAATAATAAAGTTCCTTTTCGTGTTATAAACGAGTGAGTCCTTCCTTCGCGAGTGCAAAAATGTTGCGAGAATGTGTGAGCCTAGGTATGTGGCAGTCATAACAATATATTCGTAAAGTTTTAAGCCAAAATCCGCAAAATTGAAACCTATAGAAATTTTAAGAATAGAGCAAATCGATTCGTATGGCAAACTGATCGAAGAGATTAGTCTATCTAAGAAAAAAGAAGGCATATTGCAGATACAAAAGAGAATGGACTCGAGACTCACAGTTGCGAAGAAGAAACATAGGAATCAGAAGCGAAAGAAAACTAACCAATCAGCTGATATGAGATTGGTTAACATATTATGATTTGGCTATAATCATAATTATCATTCTACTCTTCTTTCAAAAGTCCAAAAAGTTTGAAATCCTATATATAAAGTTCTTTACATCTTGTATGTGATTACTTAACAGAAATGTTAGATAACTATAATGAGCTACACAAAATAAAAACTGCAATGTTTTCTGGTAATTCACTGCACCTTTTCCTCTACAAAAATAATTAAAACTGCAGCTTTTTGGCTGTTTTCAATAAAAGCTATACTCCTTTCTTAACAATGATGGGAATTAAAATTGGTCTTCAGACTAAATTGTGTTCCGAAATTCATTGCCATTACCAAAAATCTATAGTATACATAACGCGAACTATAGATTTTCAGTATTGGCAGTATATATCGAAACGAAGCTCTAAATAATGGCTGACAACAAAAATAAATAATCAGAGACTATAACAAGTTAACCAATGTCATTCAGAATTTTCCAAAGAGGCAAGAACGACTCGCAGAAACAAAAGAGTAGTCCATACTGAGTTTTTTGAGAAAAAAAGCTTACAATATGCCTCTAAAATATAGCTGATTAGCAGTGCGTACAAAAATTTCCATTTTACATATCCAATAACCTAAGTTGAAACTTTAAAAACATTTCTCTGAAAACAGCATTTTACGAAATGACATAGCCTTATCTCGGAAACTAATAAAGCAATCGGCTTCCGATTTTACATACATACGTAAAAAAGTACTCTTCACAAAATAAACTATAGAGAATAAAAGATACTTAATAGTTCTTTGTATAAACAAAAGATTCATTTCTTACTAAAAAAAACCATACTTTTTTGTCTGTAAAGAAATTTAAAATAAATTTAAATTTTTTAGTGTTTATAGTCTACTTTGTGCATATTCATAAAAAGAACCTTTTTTTGTTTCAGAGCGCTTAAAAAGAAGCTACAATGTATGCGAGACATTTTTTTCCTCAAACACTTCTCGTTAACTCCTAGTTTTCTAAATTTTCAATATTTTCGATTACAAACTTATATACACTGTATTATAGAAGAAAAGATGAATAAATATATCTGTAAAATATGAAAGTAGTGTTAAATAGTTTTTGTACAAAAAAATTACTAAAAATTACCTATTTTTCAAATCAACAAGGTAGAAAGTCCTCTTAATAAACAATTTCTAGTTTTAACAAAAAGTTTACTAAATTGTTTATTAAAAGGATTGACTTGCAAACCAACTATATAAGTATCTTTTATATAATTTAATAAATTCCATAAGCGTATGTTTGAAACGTTTTAAAATAAAATTTATCATTAACTATTTTTTTTGTAAGATCATTATATAAATATATATAAAATTAATTACTGCCTTATTCCAGTGTATCCAAATACATCTTCCGAAAACATAGAATCAGCATCAATTATAACCGAATGCTCATTACTGAAACCGCCATCTAGTAAAGAAATAAGATCCTCTGGAACGTAACTATCCGCTGCGTCCTCTGCATCATCACCTTCTTCATCCTCTCGTGACAAAAGATTGTTTACTGCTAAGTTTACATCTAGATTTGTACGCTGCAACAATATTAATAAAATTTATTAAGTTATGCATATTTTTGTTGATCATGCTATAATTCTGTCCAGGATTTGTAATTTTGGACTTAAAATTGTAATGTATCGGTGTTTATATCTATTGTCGTTTTTGCTTTTCACTTCATAGCTTCTTTCTCGTAACAAACGACACTTAGCAACCTATTCTGTAACTTTAATGATGCAAGAGGAATAACTGTAGGCAGAGCCAATCTAAAAATCAGTTGAAATGCATATTTTTTGCCGAGATGACTTACAATATTAAATTATAAAGAAATAAATAAATTTAAGGCCCGGTTTTTCATTATCCAGTTAACTTGTGATTAAACTTAACCTGATGTTTTATCCAATGAGCTTTACTTATGATGATGCCATAGGTTACAAGTTAACCAAATAATGAAAAATCGAGCCTTAAAAAAAAAATATATATATATATAATCCCATGTATCACATAGTAAAAGATAATGTCTTTTTTATTCATTGACAATGTCATATCTACTTGACTTCCTCAATTCTTAAAAAAATTTATAAAAACAAGACTTTTCTTGTCTCAATTTTTAATATTATATAGTAAATATTTGCGATCTTGTTACACATACTTCCTCACAAATTCAACTACTCAAGACTCATTTCTCATTCACTTGCTTAATATCATTTCGATACTATATAAAAATTTGTATCACATCTTGGCAGAAATGGCTACATTTTAATGCTAAATACTGTAAAATCTGTAATGTATGAACAGTTATATATCAAGAACGGAACAGTAAATTAAGCTCATATTTTACAGGCATATGTAAAAATATCTATACTCGGTTCACAGCAAGAATATATCAAAATCTGCACATACAAACAACATAGTGAGAAGAGCGCAGCGCTTTAATCAGTATCGTATACATAAATATGGCACGCTCGGGTCCACGTTTATTATTAAAAAATTAAATAGCTGAAATAATCTCTACATTTCAGTATCATTAAGTCATAATATATTTAAATTACACAACTGAGTGTCCATAATTTACGAAATAGTTAAATCCATAATACAAACATTTTTATTAAAGATTATTTTCATAATTGAGTATTAAAATAATAATAATGTATAATGTAAAAAATAAAATTTTAAGAAATTGTTAAAAATTGAAAAATACAACATGATAAATTTTATGACAACGTAGAAAACAAAACAAAAAAATAATCCTTATTTTACAAAGCTTTATTACAAAAGTTATTATAGAATAATAACAGAAAAACTAAACAGTTATAAAATAAAAAAAATATATTATAATATAATATCAAATTGATATATGAAGAAAAATTATAATAAATTATAAATATCATATTGGTTTTTGTTGAAAGTTTATGAATAAAATAAACACAAATAAGAATCGTTGAGATACTCGATGTCCTTTTGTGAATTTAGCTATTATAAAAAAAAAAAAAAAAAAACAGTAAATAAAAATAAGGTCAGTGAGAGTCAGCGCGGATATAACTGCACAATAAAGACTACAGATACAATTAAGTTTGTTTATTCATAATAACAATAGACGAACATTTCGACTCTCTTTGGAGTCCTTCTCAACGTATAAGTAACAGAAAAAAAAAAAGCCAATCAGTCCATAATGTTAAATGCGGCTGAGTCACTATCGGTTTGCCAGATCCGCAACGGCATCTTAGCGCATAGCATTCTCAAAGAAAAGGACAAATCTCTAATTGACTAAAATATTATTTTAGATGACAAACAATTACATTGAAAGAATAAAATTAAGATGTGACTCATCAATAGGTAAGTGAGCTGATGACGTGTAAAGCTTTGGATAACGCTTGTCATGTAAAAAATTCAATTTCAAAATTATATTCGTTCACGTTATCGCAAGTTATTCACTCTGCAGAGAGACGTGTATCTTGTCTCAACACAACGGGAATACTGACTTTCGTGCTTCGCGTTTCAACGGAAAATATTAACCCGAACATCATAATTTAGTAAGGTCGAACTGATCAATTATCGATATAAACATAAACAAGAACAAAAAAATAAGAGAATACATAAAAATAATATAAAACAAGGAAACCAGTAAAATAACAAGTCGGTTAATAAAACGCTTTTTTTATACAATCAATTGTTAGAGACAACATTAATAATCTCGCAATATAAACCAAAAAAGGAAAAATTAAAAAAAAAGCCCAGAGACAAATAAATTAACAATACGAAGTAATTAAATTACATAAATAATCTCAGTTTCTTTAAAAGTGACAAGTATGCATTGTGCAGAAATTCCGTGTCTGTCTACAAATTGAAACCATTTTTTTGCAATTGAATATTGAGCATTTCCGAAATTAATCGTCTGCTTAAGAAACATTCTCTGTCCAAAATTTTAATATTTTCCTGGTCAAAATTATGATTACAATTTAGTTTGTGTTCGGTAATAACAGAAAGATTAGTCGTGTTCCAATTAATGTGGTCTATGGATATTATGAATAAACAGAATTGTATCTGTAGTCTTTATTGCGCAATTATATCCGCGGTGACTCTCATTCGCCTTATTTTTATTTACTGTTTTAAATATCGAAAGTCCTTATGTTTTTTTTGTTTTTAGTCTATTATGTTGCTCTTTAATATGTAGCATCTCAGAAATTAATATCGATATGCCAAGTCGATGCTCTTATGCTACCTGCTGTAAAGAAGCGAGTATACGTGACTGAGCGTTCTTCTATACTTTCTATAGGAAAATGTGGGCGAAACGGACGAATTTTCGTCCTTGCTGGGTATATTCTTAAATAGGTACTCAATAAATCAAGTACTCATAAATTACTTAAGACAAAAGTTTCAATTCTTGAATCAGTGTTTTGGAATCTAACTACCTACAGCTACAGTGATACGCGGAAAAAACTTTTAACAATTTCAGACTAATCTCGTACTTGAGAACAAATGCATTATTAGAAAACAGCTGTGAAATGAGAAATGGCAATAAGCATTAATATTAACACATTTAAATTTCAAAGAACTTTGCTCATTTTATATACAAATTTGGACACATAGAGATAAATAGTACGTCAAATTACAGACCACAAAGAATATATTAAAACTACAAAATGTACCAACAATTACAACTGCAGATCAATGTTACAACCTCATTAACGTCATACGTATATTAATTTTGCTATTTATGCTTGCAAGATGCTTTTAATCAACTAATTTTTTATTATATAATTAAAAATACTTCTAGAACCTTTTTTATTCCTTTCTGTCCTATCCACAAGATTATACAGTTCCACATTATAGAAGAACGTTCTAGTGAAGGAAAAAACGCAGAGAATATTACTACACAAAAAAATGGTACCCCGTACTGTAGGTTGCTGTGTTCACACCATGTCATTCATTTGATATCAAAAATATTCCACAAATATCTTACTAAAAACATGGATCTAAGGATGTTAATAATATATTTGTCAGATGTTAATAATATATCTTTTAAGGATATTAATAATATATTTGTCTCGACAGTTCTGATGAGCAACCGAACAAGTAGGACATTTTTTAAAATGCCAGAACCGTTTTCTGGTTTAAGAATCTAAAACTATTTAATTTTTAATACTTCTATTATTATCTATAAATTCGATTATTATCTGGAATACCATTGATAAATATATGTGAGGAGCCTAAAATGAATGAAGGTTCTTTAAAACTATAAATCTTGGACAGTGCTGCTCTATATTACTTTTGTTCAATAATATATTAATTTTAAACCTGTAACTCTCTGATGATAAGATTACGACTTTTCCCTTGTAACACAACTTGCGCCTGAGATATCAGATCTTCTGGAACAAACGGCGCCGGCACAGAAGCGATGGGACGAGAACTGCTACCACTTCCTCCACCCATAATAACTCCAGGTGGTCCTATTCGACCGCCACTGCCGCTTCCTCCGCCGCTGCTACCACCACGTATCGCGGAACTGTTACGCATGATCCGCGCACGCGAGCGTGACATCCCCGTCCTACTGCCGCTACTGCTACTTCCATTGCCATTCGGTGCGGAATTAGAGTTTCCAACATGATTTTTACTTGTACTACAATGAGATAAACATTTTCTTATTAAACTGACTTCTTATATACGTATCCAGATAGCAACATGTCTGTATGTTGCTCGCATTCATATCATGTGTTACTATCAGAATGGCAATAACTAAATCCGCAATTAATGTTTTCACAATGTGACAATTTTTGGATAGTAACTTGTTAACAATGTGCTTTGAAATCGTCATCATTAAAATTAGAGATGCACCGAATAATGATTTTACTGGATAATCCAGCCGGATACTATTTAACCGAATAAACTAGATATTCGGCAGAAAATGTTTCAATATTTAAAAAATGAAGTTAAATTATCAATCAAAAAAAGAAAATAAAATATCATCATTTACTTTAATAGAAACAATATTTTATTATTTTTATTGTCAACTTTTTTGATAACTATTCTTAAATAGTTGTTAAAAATAAAAATTAAGTATTTAAAATTATCATTATAAAATTTAGCATTTCTGCATTGTTTAGATACAATTTATTTTGATTATCTATATAAACTTTTCGTGCGGAAATAGTCTTTCTGAGTTTACTGAAAAGGGTAGAGCACTTATATATTTCAAAACAAGTTTTTTTTAAAATTTGGAAATTCAGAGGGATATTTTTTCTATCACAATATGGGATTCTTTGTCCTTTTTGTTAGAAGCAATACCAAATATTTCTCAAATTCAGTTTGATATTTCACTTTTCAGTATTGAAGTAAGGTATTAAAGTAATACTAGATTATCTGGCTGGATAAAAGAAAATACCTAGTTATCCGATGCGTCTAATTAAAATTCGTGCTGTTACCATTTTGTTGCTATAATAATTTATAAGATCACTCAATACGGATATATATTGCCGACAAAGCGAGGTAACTTATAGAAAAATATCTTGATGTTAAACTACTGGCAGTACATACATACAGAGAAAGATATCGATTCTATTATTAAAAAAAAAAAAAAACGTTATTCAATTTACTTCTTTCTTCTCGCAAATAACAATTATTTTTAACAATATTTTCTTGATAATTATCTTAAAATATACTAATCACAAATTTTAGAATAAATATTAAAAAAAAGAATTTATACTCTTTTGAAGAATATATAAAATTGTATCAAAGAGAGAGAGAGAGAGAGAAAAGAGAGTCAGTCAGTCAGAACAAGCAAATCAAATTTTTAATTAATATTTTTGATTAAAGTAATAAATCATTAAGATTCAGAATATTTTTTAAATAGATTTAATGCTTATGACGAACTTATTCTAGATTTGCAGATATACTCATGAAAGATTTAAAATAAATAATATTTATTTAATTCAAATATATGTAAACAAAAGTTTTTCTATATGTAAACAAAAGTTTATTTTAAGTAAATATTAATGTTTCAAGTAAATAAAGGTATTTTAAAATTATTGTTAAGAAAATATTCTTTAAAAAATAATCTTTACTTAAAAAAAAAAATTAAAAATTGAGAAAAAATTATTTTTTCAGAGAAGAGTGATATTTTTCTATATATATATACATTATTGCCTTCGTCTTACTTCAATATCGGTATAATCGAAATCGGAAACAAATACAAGGCAGATTATCAACACCATAAGCAATCATAAATTTGTGGGATTTGCTCTTAGATATTTTAAGAGCTTTATTATCTGGGAAATTGTCCTCTCATATGTATTTACTCTATTTATCTTTACTTACTTTCTATTAGGTTCATTTTTACTCAAGTCCAATCTATCCGGTAGTACTGTAAATGCAACTCTAGCTATTCTACTATCATCCGTAAGAAGAGCAATGTGAGTTGGTCCAACCACGATGCGCTTTATCGGTGTTTTCAAGGAATTAAAAGCCGATGGTGTAACAAATCCATATCTATTTATTTTGTCCGCTATCTCTCTCAACCTAGAATATAAAAAGAAATATATGAAATATAATGTAAAACTAGTTAATTATATAACAAAGTAGACAAAATAGATAGGGAATAAGAACAAAAACATACAATATGTAATACATAACAATTGTGATAAGAAAAAAATGTAATATAACTTAGAGGTATGTTAAAGGCTATGTTAAACAAGTAAATAAAATAAGATACTATGATGTGGTTGGAAACAGTATTAGAGACCCGGCGTACAATAGAGGAATATTAGATATTAAGAATAAGAATTAAAATTTTAGAATGAACTTATTAACGAATATTGAATATTATACCGCATAATAGATATTTAATAAGATATAATGCATAAATATATTATACGAAACTTATTATTTATTATTATTTATCTGTAGTACTTAGAAAACTGATCCTAAATTTCTGAAAACTAATTCTCTAATTTCTATTATTAATATCTAATATTCCTCCATTGTGCATAAGGCTTTACAATCTTGGATAAATATTATTTAGTCATTAAGATATAGATGGATGTAAGTAATTTTGTAAATCAAGTCTCTTCTTGATTTTGCAAGCTAAAGTAATAAATTCTATTCTATTCTCTATGTAACAAAGAACGTAATTATCTTTTTGAAATTGGACAAGCTAATATGTATACAAGATAATCATGACGTATATTAACTCTCTGTACACATGATTAAGGGATCGATTCTGTAATTTTAACGATGTCGTTATGATATCATTACGCTGCTACTACATAATACAAAAAAACCTGCGCAACAATTCCATAATATCGTTATAGTTACAAAATCAACTCCTAAGTCAGGACATATCTGAGTTGATCTTACAAGTGCACACTTTTTTCCAAGAAACTTTTCCAGTGCACACATGGTTCTGTTACGACATCTGACGCTATTTTTGTTATCTTACAATATTATACGAAATCTGGAAAAATTTATGAAACTATTGTCAACATTGTAGCTAAAGATTTCATTGTTATATTGATAAGGATCATTTATGAATATCTTATTTTTAATAAACTTTGAAACAAGTAATAAACTTCATGTTATTTTATTTTTTGACAATAATAATAGGAAAATGATGATTTGTCGAAATCTTTTAAGAAGTTATTTTGATCGAAAGCGCCAGTTTTCATAAATAATTAGCAAAATTGTTATTTATGAAAAAAAGTTATACACTGGTCTGTCACATTCGTACAAAATTTTTTACGCGTGATATTCAGCGATATAAATGATTATATAATTAGCTGAAATATAAAATATTAAAGGTTACATATAGTTTCTTCGCGCAAAAATTTTAAATGTGTATACAAATCCTCTATACATTCAACTCTATGCATAGAGTCATAATTACATGATATCTTAAAAATGAACCAATATCTGGACAATCTAAAATGCACATTTGTAATGTCCTAAATGCTTATTCTTAATATATTGTTTATAAGATTGAGTAGTAATTAAACAATTTTTTTTTTAAATTAAATAATAAAGTTAAAAAATTAATAACTTTTAATTTAACTTACAAGTTGTTAGTTTAACTTAATTTTAAATAATTTAACTGGTTTTAAAACACATAAACTTTAATTTATTAATTTTTCCTAAGCTAAAACTTCATCTATGTAAAAGTAAATACATTCCTACATAAAAATAATATTGCTTTGTTCTTTCATATAAACTTAATTTACAAATAAAATATTAAATTTGTTTAATGATCTATTATAATTTTAAGTAATCTAATTTTTAAAATGTATGAAATTCTAATTTAATATGAATGTTTTTCAAAGTTAATTTTTAATTTAACTTAATTTAATTTTAATGTAACTTTTAACTAGTTAGTTTTTTGTAACTTTTAATTAAATTAATTTTATAAGCAATTAACTCTAATTCAAAACTTAATTTAATTAAAGAAATATATTAACTTACTCAACCTAATTGTTTATAAAATAAATATAAGGAATTACATTGACAAATACAGTTTCTTAAGGAAACTTTACATTGTCAAAATAATTAATATAATTGAATGTAAGCTGTTATTTTTTTCACATTATGTGAAAAATCTAAATAAAAAAAAAATCTAAAATGATAAAAAAAGAAATCTTGGTTAATAACTGACAAAATATAAAGTTCTCGGCACAACTAATAGTGATAATTTTAAATATATAACACTCGTTTTAATTACACATGTAGAATTACAATTGATAAAGGCTAAGTATAGCTGAAACATATCGTTGACTGTAAGTCATCCTTTTAATGTAGTAATATTTTGAATATATCTTATATGCTCAGTTAATTGACCTTACTGTCAAATTCTTATTTGTTGTCAAAATATATGCTCCAACCTAACTGTGTAACAAATTTGATTTTTTAATATTACTTTTTATAACATAAAAAATAACCTTTTATAATATTTAAAATACCTTATAAATATCTTTAAGTATTTAAAGATTACAAATAAATCTTATAAAAAAAATACATTTAAAATTAATAAATTCTGGGATAAATTTCGAGTTCTGGAGCTTCGTGTCTCTTTTACCAACTATTTTCTTTAGAAACAGTAAATAAACAGACCTGTTTATTTTATAATTGAGTAATCGCTACTTTGTTGCGAACGCAGCAGATCCATGGAGGATTAATTTTCATCATTTTTAAAAGTATTAAAGTTTTACAATGAAAAATTCTTCCATGTATACTTTACACCTCTAGAAAGCATTTGTGTACATAGATTATCAAAACAAAAACCTGCATATAAATATTACAACTAATTAAAGTGTGCTTAAATTTTCAAAGAAAAGAAATATGTTGACCGAGATTTTTCAGGTGTGTTAAAAGTGAATTTTTCTTAAACATTCTCGTTACTGCAAGATTTTCTATGTAATAGTAACAAAGCAAATATCACAAGTTTCAATGACATCGTTTATTTTAATGACACCATTTATTCGTTCATTGTATGTGATTGTATATATTAAATATTGTTATTATAAGTTCTTTATAGTTTTTTAAGATGCTTATAGTATTGTTATTAAATTTGTCGATCAAATTTGAAATACTGTTTCTAGTTTCAGTTTACAATTGCATTTTAAGTCCAACCATATTGACATATAATTTATAGAACTGAAAAATATATTTAACCCTTAACTACACTGGCTAAAAGTGCCAAAACAAAAGCCCATCTTTTTTGAATTTTTTGTGGAAAAATGGAAAGAGATAGAGCAGTCGGATATGTTTCAATATAAAAATAGTATTCTCTTTCTTCATTATTTAAATTTTTATAGAGAATTTAAATAATTATAATTTTAAACTATAATTCCATCACGCGAAATTGTATGGGATACATACATTTGTATCCCACCAGAGTGATTAAGGTTAGATTCCGAAACGTCCTTTCCAAGGAAAACTTTGCTCGAAATACATAGTACACGTAACATATACTGTATTATATCGAATAAAATTTTGCTCGGAGAGGATGTTTTAGAATGTAGCTTAAGAGTTAATATCAAAATAACCAGCTGTAAGATACTCTAAAGCATAAAAGTTGTTAAGTATTGATAGGCAAATGGAAAATATTCGGAAAGGTATGGAACATTTAGAGTAGTAGTGAGAGTGCTAGCTGTTGGAACAAAGGATAGAGAGTTCAAATTCCAATCAGTTCCTTTAATTTTTCTGTTGCTTACAAATATCTTACAGCTTACACAACTCGTACCTGCAAGAACACTAAAGCAATATAACATAGGCTAATGAGCAAATTTAAGATAATGATACATCATTTATTTGTATATTAATGTTAAAACAAGATGTTCAATATGATTTGACCTTCTTTAGCTTTATTACTAAATATATTTAATAATTACAATGAAAATATTAAGCATCAAAATCTGATTCAGCAATAGCATTTCTTGCTTCTTAAATATTAAGATCACAGTTACATCTTTCAGTAATTAATCTCGTATTTCGAGTGAATGCATGATTCGAAACTTAATTGATGCGCATATGCGTATGCATTAGAACAAGATCAATTGCTGGATGTCACATTTTTATAGGTTGCGATTAAAATATGGCGAGGATACTGATGAAGGGGACTGCACGGGTTAGTCGAACAAATACATGCTAAACAGGAGAAACGGAAATAGTACGCGTACGTGCGACATGCTGCAACATGTCGTAACGTGTCGTGAAATAAATGGAACACTCTGGAAACGGGGAAAGAATGGAATTCTTCTTCTCTCGAGTACGATGTACAAACTAGGGTAAGCAGCTAATGGGGACCCGTTGAGTAAGTAAAATTGCTCACCTATCATTGAGTTGGTCGTCGGTGCCTGGTAAAGGATGTACGACGAGATGAATCGAAGTCATAATGACTTCAACTCACGCGCGTCTGACGTCAGGATTATTCTCTCACTGTACACAAAATTTCACTGAACGATCAGAACGACGGGACGACGGTTCAGCCATGTTTTCGACGAAACGTCCAGTTATATACACATGCACCAGGGTGCAAACATGGCGTTCCCAGCGTTCGTAAATATACGTCATGTGTTCCCGCCATGAAAATCTATTATCTAGAGACACTTTTGAGCTTGCCCGCGTGGCAGAAATGGAGTGAAGAGTTGGCGCGGTAACCAATCAAAGTTGAATAGAGTTTATCATTTTTCGCGCGACAAAAGATATGATTGGCCAACTTCCGTCGCGCGGTAAGTGGTTCCGCATCCTGTGTGATGGGCACACGAAACATTTCTGTGCTCCGAGCCGCTCCGGCCGATATTTCTGAACGCAGCCTTGAACGCACTCACTAATAGCGTTTTCGACTGCAGTGGGTTTGGTCCAATGCAGCCCTTTAGAGGGCCTCGCACATGAAATGCATAACATAAGCACAACATAAGACCGATGGATCAATGAGCATTTAGCATAAAGTCGCCATATTGATTGACATAAGATTCCCATTGGTCCAGAGACCTTAAAGGGCCTCGCACATGAAATGCATAACATAACATATGCACAACATAAGACCGATGGGCCAATGAGCATCTAACATAAAGTCGCCATATTGATTTACGTAGCATTTTCATTGGTCCGTCACTCTTATGTTGTGCTTATGTTACGTTATGCATTTCATGTGCGAGGCTCTTAAGCCTATCGCACATAAAATGCATAACATAACGTAAGCACATCATAAGAGCAATGAACCAATGAGCATTCAGCATAAGTCGCCATATTGATTTACATAAGATTCCCATTGGTCCAGAGGCCTTAAGCCTATCGCACATGAAATGCATAACATAACATAAGCACAACATAAGAGCAATGAATCAATGAGCATTCAGCATAAGTCGCCATATTGATTTACATAAGATTCCCATTGGTCCAAAGGCCTTAAGGACTTCGCACATGAAATGCATAACATAACATAAGCACAACATAAGACCGATAGACCAATGAGTATCTAGCATAAAGTCGCCATATTGATTTACGTAAGATTCTCATTGGTCCAGAGGCCTTATGCTATGTTTATGCTCTGTTATGCATTTCATGTGCGAGGCCCTTTATGCTACGCTTATGCTTTGTTATGCATTTCATGTGCGAGGCCATTCACTCCCTTGGTCGATACTAACGATAATCGATCCCTAACCTCATGCCTTCTTCAGACTTGGTTTCGATTTTCGATTTATCGTAATATATATTTATATTATACCGATTATACCTATGATAGTAGCAGTGCACGTTTTGTTTCTCTCTTATATTAGAATAAATAATTCGTCAATTTATTGTTATAGAAATATGAAGCTTCTGACACATAATATGTTAACGTCTAGAGCTATGAAAGGCGTGACAGATGGCTATCCTCTAAAAATTGTTGTAAGCTAATATTTCCTTTATATTACATGATACAAATTGTAATTTATACATCTAGAACATAACATTTCTTTAGAAAGGTTAAAATATCCATTAACAATAAATAATAACAATTTATTATCTAGTATCATAAATAAAAAAGTTGATACAGTTTCCAAAGGAGAAACAGACTTCTTACATTTAACTCTTGTTGCTAAATCACATAGGGTTTGTTTTTTATTGCTGCACTGAGAATTGCAATAGATTACACTAAAATTTTCCTTCTCACTTTCATCAAATTTTAATCGAATCTATATCTACTTTAAGTAGAGAAAATACATTAGGTCAACTTTAAAAAACAGGTCTATAGAAAACTCAAAAGAAGCTATAACTAATTGTCTATATTATATAAATAAGAATTTTCAAATTTGCTCATTTTCAAAAATCTGAATATTTTTTGATATCTCGATATCAACTAAAGTTTAAAATATTTGATTATTTTAATTTCTTTTAATATTTATTATTTATTGTAATAATAGATAGTTTTTAGGTTTCTGTTAATTAATTCATGATATTCTATTAGCTTTAAATATCTTTTTGTTCATTTTTTAACAAAAAATTTATATTAAAAATAATTATGGCTCTTATGAATAAATCAAGAAGTATATGTTTAAACGCTTTTAGAACCTCTCTTGGTATTTAAGTGTTAACTTACAATAAGTATTAGAAAATTAATTCGCAATGGCACAAATATTTTGATCCTTGTGTCGGATCCTTTTCAGTGCGAGGAGCGATGTTCTATTGCAGCTTGGAATAATGTGAATGTGGTCTGAAGTCACCTTGATCAGCACGGTATTAAAGTTAAAAGGTGTCAAATAATAAAATTAATTTCTCCATTTGGACATCATTGTTATACTAAATTAAAATATCCCGATTTGCAAAAAATTTAAAATTTAAAATATTCAAAACTAATCCATTATATCGGATGGACGAAATTAAAACACCTCACAACTGCGGTTCTTGGTGTCGAATAATTTTTTAAATTTTAAGTTTTCAACTTAAACTGCGCGCTGCATATTCGTCGGACTGGAAACACAATCATGAAGCCGGAATAGTAATATTAATGCTATTAGAAGTGTATAAAATATAAAAATAACACTTCAGCCATGGTACAAACTTGGATCTCTCAAATTCCGTGCGAATGTCCTACCACTTCGCCTCGGTGGTTGAAGTGATAGGACGCCCCCACGGAATTCGGAAGATCCAGGTTCGAACAATAGCTGAGGTGTTATTTTCTCGCAATAAAATAATTTACAGTTTTTCTGGGGAGGGAGGATATTAAAATGCTTTTTATAGCATTGATATTACTATTTTGGCTTTTTGATTGTTTCAAGTCCGACGAATATGCGGCGCGCAGTTTGAGTTGAAAAATTATTATTGAAGAACCACTACGACTGATAGACCTTCTAGTCTCGCAAAAAAACTCAAATTTTAATATTTAAAATAATGTGAGTGTTTCAGAGGTAGACCAGACTATGTACGAGACGACGGGTCTTGAAGAAATGTAAAGTGGTAATGTGGTGGAGAGAGAAAGTATGATGTTAAGTACATTTTCTTCTACAAAATGACTCGTCGTCTCGTACCAATAAGAAGCTCTTTAACACCGTCAGAGAAAATCTAGGTCTGAATATTTGGGATCAAACAATTTTATGTTACTTTGCAAATTAAAAAAATTATAGTCTAATATCAAAATATATTAAATATATATAATATATAATTTTTTGACAGAAGCATATAGTTTTATGCTAATTTGAAATGTTTTATAAAAACTTAACATTTATTTCTAGTACTTTCAATTTTTCTTGCCTTAAAAATGAAATATATGTAATTTTATTCTGATCCTACAGTTTTTTCACTTAATAGTTATATATTTATTAAAAATATTCATGATAATTTGCAGGCCCGAGACATTAGAGTGTCCGAAGTAGATTTTAATCCAGAATATATTGCTAGAATTATTCCAAAACTGGACTGGGCTGTTCTGTGGAAAGCTGCAGAGAGTGTAAGATTTTCATATATCTTTACTGGAATATTATAAAAATGCTTGTAAACATTCTAACTCAACTCTCAATTATACTGGCCACATTTGACCTATTCAATTATATCCGTGGCATAATTTTCTTGTTTTAAATTTTGATAAGAGTTTTAAGAATAAAATGAATTTTAAAAAGTTGCTATTTTTTTTTATCTGTAATAATTAAAAATTTTGAAGCTGAATTATTTATTACAAGTACTTATTATAAAGATACTTCTTATTAACTATAATTTTATAATGTATGTTATAATATAGTTTATTATAATACTTTAAATACACATGTACACACACACACATAATACTTTATAATAGAACTTTATAATACTTTATAATTAAGATAAATTAATATATTATATATTTTTTTAATTGTATTAAGTTAAAGTTAATGATTCATAAAATTAATTTCATTAAATATAAGTTAAGTTAAAAATTAAAATTGAAAATTTTTTATTTATATTAACTCTTAACTATGCTTGCGAGAAACTTACTTCACCGCACACAATTATGCAAATATTTCTTTTTAAAATATAACTGAATTGTAATCTAAGATTATTGTTAGAAAAAAATCCTAAAGTTAATGTCGAAAATTAGAAGAAACTCTTTATTTTTGTTACTTAAAGTCTTTTAACAAACTTTATTTTCTGTTATAATTGTAATAATTATCTTTCAGCTTTCAGAATATTATACACCAAATAAAAAATACCAACTTTTAAAATTTAATTTATTTTTAAAACTTATCAAAATTTGAGGTAGAAAACTATCCCGCGCGGACTGTTTTACAAAAATTCTTGGCATTCATAAATCGTTTGCTTCTTCTGAATATTTCGAATATATTCAACTTCTCGATTTTCGCATCTATTTAGTCTTTGTCTTGACCTTCTGGGTATCGATTAAAGAAAAAATTGTGCAAATTCTACGCATTAGGTATCGAAATATATGCAATTGAAAATAGTCGGGTGACGTACACCCATGTGTGGCAAAATATCAAATCCAATATAGTGTGTAATCTGAGGACTTAGAATGTTTATTCTTTTTAAATTAGATTTTCTAAACATCAAATAACAAAATAATTACAATATGAATCATTAATAAATTCAGAGTCGTTGTTTTTAACCAAATTTTGAACAAAAAAAAAAACACCGCAGCGTTTATTAACGTTCTTAAAGGGCCTATATGTTTGAACCATAACTATGTAACATTAATGTAGATGGTTCAAGTTCTGGCTAAGCAGAACAACCTTTCGAAAAATAATTGTGGCTTTGGCATAAATTTTGTAATCAATTTCATGGTTCTTGTATTAATTTTATCTTTAAATGACATCTTTTACTATTAAATTAAACTCATTTGAACTCTTGAATAACGAATTAAACTCATTAATAAACAATGATGAATATATTTTTAAATTTGTAACAGCAACGCACTGAAAAAGACCTAATGAAAAGATTGATACATTTGTGTATTAATATGTTAAATCAGTAAAATTATTGTGTATTAATATGTATTGGCAATTTATAAGCAATTTGTCAATATTAATATCAAAATATGTACATCTAGCGTGGCTCTTAATTTGAATATGTTTTTAATTATAATGAAAACAAATTTCAAGGATTAATTTTAAAAATAAAAAATTAAAAAATTTTGAAGTTAAAAATTTATTTAAAATAAACTATGTTAAGTTAAATGTTATTAACCTTCTAATTTTATTATTTAATTTTTTTAGTTATCAAACCCTATCTATTTTATATATAGCGGAAGGTAGTAAATCAGACCTATTTGTAGTTTTTGCTCTCTATAAGATGCAAATAAAGATCATAAAACCGATCATAAAACCACTGTTGGAAAAATCATGTAATTCTTATTTCTCACTTGTGTTGAACCATAATGGAAAATGTAAAAACATTTTTTCTGATGGTTCCAAATTGGATCACCTTCTGTTCCAAATCAGATAGCTTTATTTTTGTCGATTTTTAGATAGAAGATTTAAAAGATTTTAATGTATTATTTTTTTAGTATTGAATAAAAATGATCAATTTAACAATCAAAAATAAAAATTTTATTCAGAAAATAAAATTGTGATAGTTTACATAATTAGAATTAAAATTAATAAAATTTAATTATTCCAAATCTGACTCGTAATATTTTACTGATTTAACATACTAACAACTAATATTATAAAAGGCATTTATAATTATAAAAAAAATCATTAATTAATGATTTTCCTTTGTATATCTCTTACACACTAATAAATGCTACAAAAGAAGATTTTATGGACATTTATATAAAATATATTTTATTTGAAAAGATGATTTTTTGAAATAATTTCTTTGACTTAAAAAATAACTTTTTTAAAATAATTTTTTTGCTGCTAGTAAGCATTAAGCAACGTTCACCAGCAAGTTGTAAACTCGCAAAAGCGATCTTACGCTCGTCATGCAAATGTTTCATCTCACGATCCCTCTCATTACATGATGTATGTAACTTCATATGTCGAATACACATTACGGCACACATTGAATTCAATTATATTATTTGAAAGTTACATTCAAGACTTTTAAGGTAAAGTTGAAAAATTAACGTCTAACATATTTCTCAAAATTACATAGAGAATATACACTTGTAAAAGTCGCTATTATCAGCAAAACTGAAATTCAGTTTTTATAAAAGCACAGTAAACACTAATGATCAGTAACCATCCTATAATGTCTAAATAGATTATAACGAAGTAATTTTAATAACTACTCGTAGAATTCAACGAATTATGCGAGATATCACGATATCTTACTATCCCACACGTACTTCCGTTTTTCTTCTCTCGTCCCCCCCCCGTCTCCTCTCTTTCTGCATGTATGTATGTATATTTAGAAGAATGATTTGTTACAGATAGGGCATGTCGGTGAATTACCTCAGATTTTAATAGAGGACTTCGAAACAAATGAAGACTTTTTGAAAAAGGCTCATCATGTTCTGTTGGAGATCGAAGTTATAAATGGAGATTTATTGTGTCCGGAATCGGGTAGAAAATTTCCTATTAATGACGGCATTCCAAACATGCTTTTGAATGAAGACGAAATTTAAACAGAACTAAATATTCTAAAAATATATTATCATTATGTCTTTAGTTATAACTATACCTAACATACATTATTGTTCCTTTAATTATATTTAGTTACTTCTTTATCATGTATTATCATTAATTTTATCTTTTTATATTGACACAAACATTCAGTAGTTTAATAAGGATAAACAAAGCAATTTATTTGAAGTGTATTATAAATAGAACGTCAAGTTTGTATGTGTGTGCCTACGCGTATGTGTGAAAATGGTGACATGCTTTCATCAAATAATTTGGAAATATGTTTAGTTGGAAAAGAAATATATGAAGTATAACGTTTTACGATTAAAAAATTTATCTTACCATGAATACGAGGTGTGGCAGAAAAGTAATGAGACTGATTTTTTTGCAACAATTTTATTTTATTTTTGTATATCAGTGTTATCCCTCTCAAAGTAGTTCCCTTGGGCAGCTGTACATCAGCGGAGGCGTTGTTTCCAGTCTTTTTGATAACCAAAAACCACTTAAAAGGACGTCATCTTGGTACTATCGATAACATCTAAAGGAGCGTAACCGAGGAGCTGAAGGTGATTCCAGTTGAGATCTTCCAACAGTGCTACGAAGACTGTGAACAAGTCGGCCTCCGCCGATGTATAGCTGCCCAAGGGAACTACTTTGAGAGGGATAACATTAATATATAAAAATAAAATAAAATTGTTACAAACAAATCAGTCTCATTACTTTTCTGCCACACCTCGTATGAATTTTTTAAATTATTTCTTATATATCCTTAGACGTGTTTAGAGATATATTATTAAACAATGTGTTAAATGAAGCTAAACAGACGTTATTTGAAGAAAAAGTACAAAATAAACTTACACAAAATTTATGTAGAGTAATGCTGGAGTTACAAAAAAAAAAAAAAAAAATACAATTGCATTATAAAAAAATAATTATGCCTACATTAAATATTTTGTTCATAGCACTTCATGCATTCTTAAATTTCAAATAAAGAAAAAAAACAACCGTTTTGACAATTTGTTACGTCAAAGAAATTTTTTTTATCCGTCTACTATATATGTAAATTCGTAAATTAATAATTCTTAATATATACAGAATGACAAAAATGTTCAGCCACAAAGTTGCATTCCTGAAGCGCCTTAAATCTTTTATTCAAGCTAAATTGTACGTAGTCATTTTGAATGTTATTTTCTGTTTTTACTAAGATGTAATATTTTAAAACTTATTTTTTATATAAGTTACTAATAACGTAATAACTATGTATAATAATAACTATAAAACTTTGTGGCCAAACTTTTGTCTGTATAATGTAGGTGACTTAATTAAATTATAAATTACCGAATGTATAATGATTACAGATACTTTATTGCACAGATATGTCTAAAGACAATGAGATATAATTTCTCGTATCATTCGCAATACTTAACATACAACATTTCTTTTATTTACATCACATTCATATTGCTACTTAGATAATTTGCTCGAGTATCATTCTACGCGAGTATTATCTACTCGTTCTCACTGAAGTGAGTTAGCAATGTAACATTTTGATACAATTGTTTTACTACAGCGCTATACAGCATAGCAAATTCTTGTAGCAATATTATAATGAAATACATTAAATTATAAGTGAAATAGAATATATCCTAGTATATATTCATCTTGGATATAAGATAATACTGATTGATATAATACGAAAAATATGTCTTTTGACAAAATATTTATATATGCGCAACACATGTAAGTTACCTTAGACTTAAGTTAAAACCAACAGGTAAAGTTATTTGTATATCCATTGTGTATAAGGAATATAATAATTTCTTAATTTAATAGATGAACATACTTTTGGAGATTAATTTTCTAAGATGCATATAGTAGCATAAAATGACTATCTTTTGCACAAAAAATCCTCTATAATATCCTAAATTGTAATTATCTGAAATAAGTGTTATAATTGTGTATAATCTCTGTTATTCGATAAAAATTGTTCATCAATTTAAATACTATACAATTAAAAATGCTATTATTGTTATTCTTCTTTTAGAATAGAATGCATACTTCAATATACAAATTTGACATCGTTAAATAATACTTTTTCCATGGAGTAACATATATAATATAAACAAATACACTTTAAGTAGTACTTTTAATTGAAATGGCTTTAATTTAACGGCTAATATTATCAAAGGACATGCGATGTTATCTATTTGTAGTTTTCTGTACATATTAGTTTTCTGTACCAATGGCAATGCTCAAAATATAGCAAAATATATTACTTTATTCCTCGTAATTTGTTTTCAAAGGTCAAAAAGCTATAAAAATAGCTCACAACTAACAATTTCAGCCACAGCCCATCCGTTTATTAACATTGTAATCGTATCTTAAATATTTATAAAGCTGGATTATACTCTTGAGTCAAGCTATGAAAATATTTCTGTATATTAATATTCGATTATATGGCATATATAAATATTAAATTTTATATATAATAGTTTATTATTAGAAACCTTGTTTCTCAGTTGGGAGCTATTCTGCACATTAATCGATGGAAATTTTGCTCTGTGTTAGAGATATACTAGCTTCCTATATCTTCATTCATTTCGTTTTATCTGTTTTATAATGCAAGTTTATAAAACATATCTCTAAATATATGTCCATCTAATGGAATTTCTCTTATATGTATATATATATATATATATATATATATATATATATATATATATATATATATGGGTGTGTATACAGGGTGTTCGATAATGGTTGTCCCCAGGTTTTAGAAATATGATTTACTGACGGATATATATTTCTAACATAATATATTAGAAACTACAAATGTGTGCTCCTATGGTAAAACGTGGAGACAACCATTATTGAACACTGTATGTATATATATATATATATATATATATATATATATATATGTATGTATGTATATATATATATATATATATATGTATATATATAAATATATGTATATATATATATATATATATATGTATATATATATGTATATATATACATACACATACATACACATTGTATATATCTGTACATCATTAAAATATATTTTAATACTGTATATTTGGCTTTAGATCAGCTAAAATTTTCATTTTGAGTATATGATTACTATCAACGCTACACTCAAAAAGGAAGTCCATTTCATTATTAAGGAATTTATCAATATTGAAATATTCATCTTAAAATTATGGAAACTTTTCAAGTTCTTATTTTTTGTATTCAAAGATTTTAAAGTTTTATGTAATATACGGAAATTTTACTTTATTTCATAAATTTTAATTTTCACAGAGTATTCAATAAAAATATTAATCAAAAGATTAATAATTAATGATTTCATGTTTTAATACTGACAAATCCCTCAGAGTACATAATTACTTATAAAATCAGCATGGATATTACACATTTACTCTTAAAAAATATTAATACTGTATAGTATTATATTAAGTAATACTAAATTAGTATATAATTATTTCAATAATCGCAATATATAATTTTACGTTTTCATTTTTAACAAAAAAAAAATATAACAGAAGCAAATAATTATGTACGATACTTTAAGTATTATTAAAAATCGAATTTTTTACATACTAATCACCAACGAATAAAATTGAGAAAATAAATTTCATATTTATGGAAAAAGTTTGAAAAAGATTTGGCTACATACTATTTATTTTAGAATATATATATATATATATATATATATATATATATATATAAACATATACTAAATTAAAATTATGCACTATGTGTATGTATAAAATTAAATATTTCGTCGGTAATACTTAAGCGTGTTTAAAAAAAATTTTGACATTTTATGTATACAATATTAAACTCAATAGGATATGTCAAAAGTAAAAATACTATTATAATATTTTACATAATTATTTATCAGAATAAAATTTTATGAGATGTACCATAATTTTTGGAAGATCTAGCACGTTTGCCACTGAAAAATGTTATACCGCATTGTCTCATTCTTTTCAAGAAATTTAATATTTTCTGACATGCGTGTATGTATTATACTAAATCTCACAATACATCATGTTATTATAAAGAAAACTTATGATGCACAACTCATTAACATTTCTTTTCTATTTTCTTAGTAAAAAACCGAATAGAAGAGAGTTTTAAGTTATAATTGAAACTAAAAAGTTTTTCGGAAATTTTACAAGTGCAAAGGATAAATCTTATTTTTTATCTAATTATACGTTAATTTTGATAGATTTAAAGTCTAATTAATTGGATAAATCGCGATAAACGATTGATCTTTATTTTATTGATCAATATATCAATAAAATAATATTACAATAAAAAAATTTTTAAAACAAACACTATAAATTAGTAAACTAATTAAAAAAATATGATTTGTTACGTGATCTGAAACGTAAATGGGACAAGTATCAACATTTGCTAGAAAAATCTTATAATTAATGTTAGAGTATTAAGTATTTAAATAAAAACTTCGTAAAAAGAAGAAAGTAAATTTCTCTGCAATTGTACAGCAATTGAAATTTTTTTGTGTTTGATTTACATGTCCTGGTAGAAAAAATTGTAATAAAATTTTCATATTGAATTTTATGTTGATTTTAAAACATTTTAATTCTCCAATGGTTTCATCAAAAATTTGTAGTTTTATTAAAATGAGATTAATTTGTTGTTATAGACAGTATATAGTATCTTGAATATACTGTAGCATTTATGCTCCTTTTCAATAAAATTTCTTTACTTTTTAATTAAACAGTCTTAATAATTTCTTGTTGAAATTTCATTATATTTTCATCAAATTCTCATTGAAATATCATTTTCTTTTCATTAAAGATGTTTTGACTATACAATACCGGCTAAAAGTCATCGAAATTTAAAAATAGATTTTATATTTAAGCCACACAAAGAAATTTAAGCAGCAAGCGAATCAGTGAATCAAATATATTGAAAAATTTAAGACATAACATAAGTGGCAATAAATCCAAACTGTTGATTTCCTTATTACTTAAGTTTTAGTAAGCTATATTTTTTATGTGCTTTATTTTTTTTTATTGATAACAAAAAGTTTTGATAATACCTAATTTTGACCCTAAAATCAGCTGTAAAGAACAAAACAACAAATGTCTGCATTTTGCTGCAATTTTAAGTAAATAACTTTTAGACAAGTGGATTCAAATAAACTTTTACACGAATATTTATTCGAGTTTTATTAATAAATGTAAAATAATTCTATTTGATTCGTAATATTCGCTATATTCTTACCAAATTTGGAAATAAATATTATAAGTATTATAAACGATATTGCAGAATTAAGAGTAAACAAAAAATTTAGTAATTTTTAAACTAAGAGAAATGTGTTCAAATTTTACACTTTCATATACTCAAATGTAATAGAATAATCTATGAAATTTTAATTTTTAGTAATGCTTTGAGATATGACATATATGTATACATTTAAACGAAGATTTATACTTTCAGTAAAATATAATTATAAAATTTTGTTGCATGTTTATCTAAATTTCATTAAAATGTCATTAAAATTTTTTTACCTGACTTATTAAAAATTATTAATGAGTCACACATCATGATAATTATTACAAAAGATAAGTTCTGCGTTTTTTAATAATTTCCTATTATTTTTATCTCTGCCAGAGTATGTCAAATCCTAACATCCTTCTAACTTGTTTTATCAATCTAGAGAATTCTTTTTAAAACTTCCGACCTTTATCTCAAAAAATTCAAAGCTTGTATAAAAAAAAAATAAAAATGTTTATGTTCTTCATTGTTGTATACAAAATTAAATTAAGTTAATTTCATGTTTCTGCATACTTTTATAAAATATTGATTCTTTACAGCTATCAAAGAACAGATAGCATTTCGTATGTTATTTAGGATTTTGTTTTTTTCCAAAGATATAAAGTTTTATACACAAATTCTAAAAAGTTCATATCGAAGAGGACGTATTTTCCATCATATTACGCTAAGTATTTAAATATTTTTCTCTCAAGATTTTAATCTTACAAAAGATCTTTATGTTGTGCATGAAGCTAAAATTAAATTTAAGGGAATCATTTCTTATTCCAAAAAGTGATTTGTGACATAATTTATTCATTTTTCATTTGATCGTTTATTTTTCATTCATTATTAATTAAAAATTATCCAAACAACAATTTGATGTTTCCGAAATATATCAAAATCAAAAATGTCCCGTTTATGTCGATGAAAAATTGGCCTAAAATATCCAAGGACATCATTTGAAAATCCTATAATAAGAATATGTACCCAGACATTTTAGAGATATCTAAGAGATATCATCTATATGTCTGATCTTTTACCTTGTTAAAATTAAATTATTTTAAATTTTAATTTTATTAAATAATATTAGATGAGCTCACATATTTAAAAATATTTCGATAATTGTTCCGAAACATCATGTTTCCAGTCGACACAATTTATAACTGTTATATAATTTGGGAGTAATACTTTATATAACAATTATTTTGATATTTATACGTATATTTAGCACAATTACTTGTATTTATTGTTTTCTTTTATGTAATATAAATGTGCAAATACTACGTATTATTTACATAACTAAAATGTGATGCTTTAACATATAGAATTTAAACATTGGCACTACATATATAAACGTTATATGAAAAAGTAGTTAATTACGATAACATTATATAAATATACTATCTTCGTTACTTTAAAAAAAAGGACAAAATTATAATATAACTATAACATTACTACAATTTTCATGTTATATAAAATATAATACTGAAACTTATAGCTATTATATAGTAAACATATAGCTGTATCGACTGGATTTTTACACAATAGACATTTAAAGAACGTCCAAAAGATATCTTGCATATAACAGTATGCGACATCACCGATAAATGGACGTGATAAAATTGCATTTCTCGCATATAAAATCTATATACGATAGAACAAAAGGAGCAGTATAATGAGACTTTTCACTTTTATTTTGACAAAAATATGTTTTGAAACTAAAGAATTTTTCTTGAAGACATCAAAATTGGGCTCTAAGATAAATGTAAATAATTATTTTGAAAATTTTTTTTAATCTTATTTAAAAAATTAATTTAGAAATTTTATTCCTGGAAGATATGTTCTTTTAAGGCTCCTGAGTACTCGCCGCGGCCATATTGAAGTCGTGACGTCAGAAGCAAGAAATTGCGTGAAATGACACGTAATTTTGTCAAACATGCCATTTGTAAATAAAACCAATTTCGATAAAACAGACTAAGCAGATGGCTTTAATACACTTCTAAATATCGGTCACAACTATCCTTTTTCCACCCAACAGTCAGTAAATAGTCGAAAAAGCATGTAAAGTAAAGCTATTAAAACAGGAAAACACATGGTCACATAATTTTGTCAAACATGCCATTTGTAAATAAAACCAATTTGGATAAAACAGACTAATCAGATGGTTTTAAAACACTTCTAAATATCGGTCACGACTATCCTTTTTTCGCCTAGTAGTCAATAAATAGTCGTAAAAAGCACGTAAAGTGACGCCTATTCAAACAGGAAAACACACGGATAGCTATTGAAAGGAGTGAAAAATGTACTTTTATGTATAAAATTCAAAGAAACTTTACTTGCAGTCCATTTTTACGAATTTTATAAATACGAGACGAGTCATATTTTCACAATGAAACACATAATAACAAAACGACAACATCTCATCGTCAATCTGTTACGTTTCACGTATATTAGTTCTAATTTTGTCCGCGACGGAATGTCGCTACCGTCAATGCGGAGTTTTCGGCTGAGGAGTCAGGAGCCTTAATGCAATAACAACATGTATGTCTAAAAATGTTTTTACGGCATCTTTTGAATATGCGTTATCTAAATTAGACGTCTTTGGGCTTTGCACTGTACGTTTTAATAACGTCTATGGTACGTCTTTGGGCGCTGCATTATGTGTAGAAAAGACATCCCCAGGATGTCTTCATGTTCGGTACGTCATGGACGTACGCGCATAAAGAATGGGACGATATACAACATCAAATTGTTGCTTAGATATAGCCTCAATGCAGAAAATTGATTTAAAATGAATAAAATGATTCATAGTTAAAAAGGATATATCTGGAATTCCAAGTATATTTCTTTTAAAGCGCAAAAAAAGGACGGGTTTAAACGTGCACGAGCCGGTTATTGGACGAAAAGACTATTTGATAGAAAAGTCTCTAGCTTTTCTTCTTCACATAACAAGATGTTCAATTACTTGACATTTTTAATGCATTTTATAAATAATAAATTAGAAATATATTCGGGTTTTTAATAATCAATTTAAATTAGGTTTAACAATAGGTGTTATCTAAAATATTTTACAACAATTTAAGTTAAAAACCACATGATCATAGTAAAGTCTTGGTGCTGATATAATATTTTATTTCCATATCAATTTCCAATTCTTTCGAACTGCATGCCGTCACTTTCGGTTTCAAACACAGCTCTTGAAATGAATTAGAAAAATACAATATCACAGAATTAAATTGAAAATCTGTTTAATGTTACCGATATTAACTAGCATCTTTAAAAACCCCCACTTCAGAGAAAATAAAAAATCTGTTGCAAAAAATAATACCTCAGTCACGGTTTGAACCTGGATCTCCTCATATTCCGTGTGGATTAATTAGTTCGATTAATTAGTTCGAAAATATTTTCAACATTAAAATATTTTAAACTTTTGCTGTCAAAATTATACTACTGTGTAAAGCTTTACAACAATGTTATTTATTGCAATAATGTGTTTTTTTTTATGTATACGTCATCAAATTTAAAAGTAATTATTGTTCCTATTGAGAATTAAATTATTATTTAATACGCAATTGAGAATTCAGAAAAAACTCACAGATCTACTGTCATAGATCACAAGCCATTACATATATGAAATATAAAGACGTAAATTTACTTTATTCTGATAAAAAATTTGTACTATCAAACCAGGATTTTAAATTTCAAAATTTCGTTTTTAAGGAATGTAATATATGATCAAATTTGTACATTATTTATATTTATTTTGTTAAAATTTTTAGATTTATGTTATGTAAGTTGTGCATCTTATAATAAAATAACAGCTTTAATCGATTAGCAAGGTAGCAACTAGTTAAAAAAAATGAAAGTTAAATAATTAAGTTGAAAAGTTTATAATTTTTAACTTAGTTAATTTTTAATAAACGATGTACACCAACGGGTTTTTCGAAATTCAAAAATACAATATTCAAGCAAGGTTAATGAGAATCAAAGTGGGTTATTGTGAACGTCTATATGCATTTGGTAATATTGTCACGTTGAGGATGACTTCAAAGTGAGTTGAAATTGGATAATAAATGTAATAAGAGTTCGTCTTTATTTCTTTGTTACTTTATATAAACTTCATTTGCAAACAAAATATTAAATTTATTTGATAATCCGTAGTAAAATTTTATTAAAATAATCTAATTTTAAAGAATTGCAATCTTTAATATAAATGTTTTTCAAAATTAACTTTTAATTTAATATATCTTAATGCAAATTTGAGTCAACTTTTCATTCATGCAACATTTAACATAACTAAATTAATTTTATAAACATTAACTTTAATTTAATATAAAAAATATTAACTTACTTAACTCAAGTAAGTTCTAAAAAAAAAATTACGCACAAAAATCCACTTTAATCGTTGTTAATCCTTTCTCTAAGAAAACATTCTCTTTTCATGCAGTTATTTGTTTCTATATTATACATGATTTTTTTTAATGAAGAAATGTACCTTATGTATTGAAGACTTAGGACCGTATAATCAGTATTTAAATCAGGAAACGAGCATAAATATGTAATTGCTATATTCAAATTGTTATATTCAAATTGCGCGAAAAATGTCAAGCAATTCCATATCTTAGCAAGTGAAGAAAAAAAAATAGTTGAAGTGATTCGATGCGCACAGCCATTTAGCTAATTCATTGTCGTCGCTGGTTTACAAGCTATAATTAACATACGTCCGCTTTTACCTGCATACATTTACTGTACAAATTGTCTCATTTTTTAACTTTATAAGTCTTATTTACTTTCATCTGGCATACATTTACAGCACGGGCTGATTGCATTTGTATATAAATTGTTTACTTTAATGGTGGCATAAACTGGGTTTCAAAATTTTTAGCAAAATCAAAATGCATTGCACATTACGCATTTGCATTTTTCGTTAAAATAGGTTATGTATAAAGTGTTTTGTCTATGTTACACTTCTTATATATAAACGGCTCATGCAATAAATATAAATTAAGTTTTCAAGAGAAATAAAAACTCATTTATTATAACTTAATAAACAAGTAATATAATCTAAATAATAATTGATATATTTGTCGTTTATTTTTACTAAACGATAAATATATGTGTAAACTATCAACAAAACATAAATCTTTACTATATTGCACAAGAACAAATCGAATGCTTTACAATATGCAAATTAATAAAAAAATATAGAAACTTAAAAATTAAATCTTAGAATCTCAAAAATGGTTAGTTGTACAATTGTCGCTAAAAATTAGGGTTCTAATCTAATTATTTAATAAACGTAAAAATATCAAGAAAGAAACAATTGCACATGTTTCATTTACCACGACTCTCCGTATTGGTTACATTTCTTTGCGAGTAAATAGAGCCTTGGGCCAGTCCCCTTAACGGTCCTTTTCGCAATTCGGACTGGGCACCTTTAGCAAGACAATTATGGGTAGAAACTAAACCTGCATCGTGTCCCACCGCAAGTGATCTTGAAAATGATTGCTTTACCATATTTGGATCCGGCCCTGACCATGGCGCATAATCCGGTCTGTAATTTTTTAGGTAATGTTTACAAAGATATTACATGAGAATAATAATGAAATAACATTCAACATACAACAGCAAGTCATTATTCGGCCCCTTTGCTAAATCCGAGTTTGATCCCACTGGCTTTGTTAAATATGGGGATTTATATTCTTTGTCCTCCGTGGTACTGGTTCCACGTGAAACTCTAATGAAAAATATTTTGTTAGCAAGTATTGACATATTAAATTAATAACTTATAATTAAATTATTTTATAATAGTCTAATAATTACATTATATATTATAAAATATTGTATTTAAAACGTAAACACGCGTTTACAGTAAATAAGTATTATCAAGATAATAACATATATAATCTTAAATAAATGTCTTACTTGGGTATCTCAGTCTTCGTTTTGGACCGTTTCAATTTCTCAGTTTCCATATCTTTACTTATCTTTTTAATTGGAGAAGCAGTTAATTTTATAGCTTCCATCATTGGTGGACTATCTTTCCGTTCATCGCTTCTACTACTACAATGTTTCACATATATAACTTATGAGATAATATTAATAGATACACAAACGCGTGCGCGCGCGAAAGGTAATTCCCAAATACAAAAAGTTTAAGCTAACAAGAAACATTTTTTGACTTATTTTATGAAGAAAATGTCTTATAACTATAGCTCCTATTATTTTGTTTCAAAAATACAGGATATCAAAGTTGAAAAAAATACAAAAATTTAGAAAATTTAGAAAACGCTCAAAAATATTTTATTCAAATTTTTAGAATTATTTTATTCAATTATTATTCAAAATGGGGTACAATCTATTTAACACTACAAATACTTTGAAATTAATCAATCAGAACGAAGAATTTTACGAATTGATCAATCAAAAAATGTTTCGTAACATTTGTAGCATCAAATGGATTGTGTCCTGTGTGTGTGCGCGTGCACGTGTGTGTGCGCGCGAGCGTGATATAGACATTAAGATTTTTTAGTATCGATGAAATATTTGTAGATTCATCAGAGTGTGCGTACAAATAATTGTATTAAGCTTTTTTTATTGAAAGAATGGTATGTTACTGTTCGTCCAAGTTTAACCACTTTTTTTTTAAATCCTGAACTAAAACTTCGTAAAAATTGCCTTTTATTGTTTTGCAGTTAAATATCTTTAAATATTTTTGTGTAGTACTTAAGAATAGCCCTGCATATATAGTGTTCAGCAACTAGTGGGAAAAAATTTAAGAAATTTGTTTCAAAATGTTTAGATGAAAATCAAGAACAAAATTAAGATTAAGGCTTTGTATTTTAATTATAAATGGTAAAATATCCACGTGCTTTCGGTACCTTTTACGAGAATATAATTTTTAAAAGACTTTAAATATTTTAAATTACAAAATCAAGAATAACAAAATTTCAGTAGAGGATTCGCTTTTTAATTATAGTGTGTCTCAAAATATTCACATGCTTTAGATACTTTTTATATAAATATTTAAACATTTAATTTAAAAAAACAAAGTCTTAACTGCAATTGTCTTCTTATTATTCATCTTATTTTATTATCTAAAATAACTCCTTAAATTTTCTCCCATACATATATATATATATATATATATATATATATATATATATTTATACATTATATATTTTATGATTTCTTATATAATGTTGATAGATGAAATATTACCTTTGGCTGCTAGAAGTACATAATGGACGAGTGGCTTCTTCTGCCATTACTATATCTAATATAGTTATTGCTCTTTCTTCATCATAATCTACACTATCCATAGCAAGCAGCAGAATTCGATCCGGTATATTTTTATATTTTTCCGTTAAACGTGTTTTCACTATAATATTTCCTTTCTTAGTCTATTTATCTCCAAATATAAAAATGGAAATCTAAACGAATACGTACACTTATTCTTCTCTTCTAAGCTTTTTATGCGCGGAGGCGGCGTAGGTGCAGTTGGTTCATCATGTACCTATAGAAACAATTTTATTTAAATATGTAATAAGTAACAATGTACAGATATCACTTTATTTACAATTGTGTTCTGAGACTTTGGTTGTAAATCAAATTGATAAATTGAATAGCATTTATATGAAATATAAATGTGGGGTAAAGTAGGATACTATCAAAATTTCTATGTAGTAGTGAATTTAAAGCAAAATGAAAAACTGTCATCTGTTGCTTATCATGACAGCTCATGTTTCAATTAGCCATTGGAGTTTGTGTACAAACATTTTGTAGCTGTACGAGACCGATCTTAAAGCCTGATCTACAATATGCTTTTTGCTTCCTATTTCTTACTTTTCGCCTCTTGCTTTCTTGTCTCTTCGCGCACTGTTTTACTAACAATCGTGTTTTTTGTCATGTGTTTCTTGTCTTTTCTGAAGTTCTTCAAATTTTATCTCGGACAACAAAGACAAAGAAACATGGTTAGGTTAAATACGACCACGGTATCGTGGCGATTCGAACATAGTCTGATAAAGAAAATGAAGCTGAGATACAAGTAAACAAAGCTTTTGGCGAATTGTTTGCCAATTTTGTGCAAAAAAATCCTTGCCTTTTGTGCATGACGATGTCTCTCGGCTTCGTGTGACAAAAATACAAAAAGCAAGGAAACAAAAAGCAGAAAGCACAAGACGAAAAGCAAAAATACAAGACAAAACGCAAAGAGCACATTGTAGGTCAGGCTTAAAAGTTATTTTTATAAAGTTTTTCTTGTGTTCATAATACCCATGATTTAAGCACGTTTTTTAAGTGTTCAGCAAAGGAAAGTTATGTGCAGTTATCGTTTTTCTATTATTTTTCTAAATAATAAAAAAATGTTGTAGAAACTTAATCTAGTTTCGGTAATAAATGATTGGGTGCAAATTAACGTTGTGGAGTAAAGTGGGTTTTTCATGTTTTCTTGAAGGATTAGTGCAAATCAAGAGTTTTTATTAATTACTTTGAATGTTATTACTTATACACAGAAAAAATTTAATATTAAACATTACTATAATGTGACAGTAGCTGCGAAGCATCAAAAAATTATAAGTTTAAATGCTAAAGCCATTATAGAGAGAGAGAGAGATTGCTTTATTTTCAATCATTCATTATTTAGAAGTGTTAATTAAACATAGAAGTCGATTTAAGTTGGTTTTTATAGTTGTTTTGACTGAATTTCTTTGGTGTCCCACTTTACCCCATTTTTCAAAAGCCCAAAATTTTTCGTTTTTGAAAAATAGCTAAAAATATAACTTAAAATCAAAACTTTGAAAATCTGCAATTATAGAAAGTTAGTTTTTTTCGTGCCCTAGTGAAAACAACCATTGATTGTTCAAAAATTCAATTTTTTGACACTTCTATGGAGGCAAACAAAAATCCGTCCCACTCTACCCCACATCGCCCTAATATTTAATATTAATGTGACGATACACCTCGTCACGAGTTGCGCAACCAACGCGCAACTTGGAGCCATCATTCGTGCTCGCGGACTCGCTTGCGCATCGAAATGCTCGCTCGCATTACCCCCACGTGACAGCGCCCCCACCGGCGATCACTGTCCGCGTTGCCGATCTACGCCCGGCGGGTATAAATACTGGCACGACTGAATAGTCGACACCAGTCCTGTCCCGGATCCTCTCCCGAAACCAGACCTCAGCTAGGCGCACCTGGCTGTTCCTTCATACAACGCATAGGCGCTCCTATGTGCAGCTGAGTGCTCCCGGTGTGCGGGTGCCTCCTGAATACTCACGAGAGGCTGTCTGATCTCCGACCTATCCAGACTCCTGCGCCTCACCGCAAGGTACTAGAGATAAGTTTGCGTTCGCCATGCGCCTTTGCGTGCCCGCGATTTAGATGTAAGTCCATGTCCATCTTGCGCTTCCGCGCAACCCGCAATCTAGTTATAAGTCCACATCCGCCTTACGCCTCCGCACAATCCATAATTTAGCAATAAGCTCGACCGCATTCGTTCCGCGTCAAGTCCGTCCTGCGGACCAAGCAGCGATTCCGCGCCGATCAAACGCTTTAGTTAAGAACCGCCCGGTACACCGCGATTGCATGATCGACCGGGCAATTCATTTAATATATTTGACTAATGTAAGTTGATTGTTTCGTGAATAAACATTTCTTTTTCCATCTAACTAGTTGGTGTCTCTCGCTTTCTCACTCTGTCTCGGCGAGCGGAGTCCGAGCGAGCAAAGCGTACCGTCACAATGACGCATAAACAGGGACCAGTTTTACAATCTTCGATTAACTTAATCTGCTAATTTTTTTATCAGAATTGATCAATCAGATTTGTCGTTAAGTAAAATTGACCAAAAATAACCAATCACGGTTGACACTTAATCGGTCAGTTAAGTTAACCGAAAATTGTGAAACTGGCCCCTATATCATAAGACACTAACTAGCCCAAACAAAAAGCTGGGTTTATCAGGCGTCTAAAGCGGAACTCGAAGCCGATTTAAACTATCTAGGCCTTAGTAGCGAAGGCACTCTCGCGCATCTACGCCATCGTACAATCGAATACATCGACGCGAACCCCGCGTGCCCAGCTCCGTCACGATCAATCCGCCCGAGGCAATAGCTGACCCGCCAACCGCGATGCCGCTCGTAGCTGTGCCATTCGAGACCACGAACCCATCTGACCAAGATATTAAACCAAATCAGGAAGTAGGGGTGCCACTTCGATGGCAGCCCTACTTCCTGATTTGGAAGAACCCTTTGACCTTCTTGGAGCGTATCAAGGAACTACGCGAGGAGTACGGGTACTCCGGGGACTAGCTGCTACTGGAATTGGCGGAATTATTACAAGACGATACTCTCCTGTGGTATCGCAACTGCCGGGGTTCGTGGGCCTCAAAAGATGACTTCAATCGCAACTTCCAGAACCAATTTTTGTCGCGGTAATACCGCGTGCAGTTGACCCTCGAGATCCAGAGCCGGATTCACCGGACAAACCGTTCAGCAAGTACGCCGCAGCCCTGTTAATGAGCATGAGGCAAACGGGGGAGGCGAACGGGGGAACTTGACCGACGAACAGACTGAGCGCTTAGCGGCAAGTCCGGCCATCGCCGTACAACAGAGCAGAGTGCTGCTGGAGCTGTAAATAGAAGAGACACACTTACCTAGAACTGCTTCGCCATCGCCTAATGAAGAAGAACACAAAGTAAACCTGGGACCGGTCAAGAAGAACGCGTTCAGGCGCCTAAAAGAAGCGTTGACCTCCGCTTCCATCCTCGCCTGCCCGGATTTCTCTCGTCAGTTTGTGCTGCAAACCGACGCCAACTCGTACGGCCTTGAAGCCGTCCTGACGCAGCACCAAGAGGACGGCAAGCGTGTCATCGCCTACGCGAATTGCACCCTGAATGGTGCAAAAAACTACAGCACCACGGAGCTCAAATGCCTCGCCGTCGTCTGAGACATCTAAAAGATGCAAGGATACCTGAAGGGATACGCATTTATGGAGGTGAGCAATCACCAATCACCTCGCTAGTTCCAAAAACTGGAAAAATCCACGGGCCGACTCGGCCAATGAATATTCAAATCACAGCAGTACGACTTCAACATCCGCTATCGGAAGGGTAACGTAAACAATGTGGCCGACGACCTTTCCCGCCAGCTCGAGATCTGTAGGGCCCAGAGAATGGCAAAGTGCAGCTGATATCACCGGATTTTAACGGAAGTGTGGGTGCGCCCGAGCGACTTTCCCGACTTTCAGATATAGGAACGGACATTTGTTCCGCCACATCGTACACGAAATGGACTTCCAGGAGATCGACCTGGACAAACAATGGAAACACTGCGTCCCCCGGAAGGAACAGCCAGATATAATGTGCCGCCATCACGAAGACCAAACGGCGGGCCACTTTGGGGTCGCAAAACCATCGCCCGCCTAACCAGACTATTATTATATAAAATTAACAAAGTTCTTCTAATCAGCTTCGTTATCCACTAGATCATTTTTAATAACATGCTAATCATAAGCCCGAAAATTCAGGTGAAGATAGTCGTAAGTGAGAGATACCTGTACGTTACATATTATACAATAAATAATTCATTACCTCTTCATTTTCTTTCTTCTTTGGTACAGCTCTGACAGGAACAGTAGGATTTCGCTTTTCATATCCTAAATCAATTAACCTTTCAGATGCCTTCTGCACATTATTATCGCTCTGTTCTAGGACATCCAGTAATATCGTTTCGTCCACTTTTGGAAATACATTTTTCAGGTACCTGTACATACATTCCAAACATATAAATGTTTAATATAACTGTGTTGTTGGCTATGTGCGCAACATATAAACATAATGCATTGCATATCATATGGACTTAATATACTTTTTAATATAGAATATAAATTATAATTTATTACTAAAACAACGATAATCTAATATAATTTTATTTAAATGTGACTCGTGTATATAGCATTAATGCCATTTGGTGTGCATTCAATCAATAAATTGCTCCTACAATATTTGAGAAACGTGTCTTGTCGCTTTATATTATTAATCCGGGAATGGTCATCAAAGATGATTTTTACACTCCAGTAATGAGAAATTTAAAAAAACTTTGTACAATAATTTTTTTTCTAATCAAAGAAAAATTTATTTATTTTTTTCTCTTTACTTTTTGAAGAAAATACTAAGTAAATCTATATGCAAAGTAATCTTAAATACTAAATATATAACAATCCACAATGTACAATACAACATATATTAATCAGTAAGAGTAAATTTTAATTGATTATACAAAAATAAAAACTAACAAGGAAAAAGATAAAAGCGTTCCCCTCCGATTTTGATGAGACTTTAATATATTGGAGTACAGATCAAAATAAGAGATATGTATTTTTTTATATGTGCCCGTTTTCACTTTTAGGGGGTAAAACATTCCTTTAAAAAAAATTGGTTTTTTTCTTTCAAAGCGTATATGGTCAAAACTATAAGAGATAAAAAAAAATGTTTTGAATAAAAGGTGAGTAGCTTAAAGAGCACTTCACAACAGCGATAAAAAATTTTTAATATTTTTTAAATTAAAAAAATATAGGGTAAAAAAATGATTCCCTACCTAAAAGTGAAAACAGACATAAAAAAATACATGTCCCTTATTTTGATTTGTACTACAACGTATTATAAGCTTATCAAAATTGGAGGGAGACGCTTCTGTCATTTTCCTTGTAATTACATTCTCGGGTTAATAGTATAAATTAATTATTTCAGTTTTATTATTTCAGTTTTATTATTTCAGTAAACGAGTTGATGAATCACAAGTCTTTTCATGAATGCATCGTATGCCATTAATGCTCTTAATCATACATTATAAACTTAATAAATTAATAACACATAAAGGATTAATAATTAACATTGTTTATAATATGTACATGTGATTAGCATCTAAAAATATTCATAAGTTTTCTTTTCTTCTTAACACAAAAAAAAATTATTCAATACAATTATCATTAGCTGAACATTTTTAGAATAGAATGTACATGCACATACTATCATGCTTAAATTTTATCTTATTTTGGGATAAACGAGTTTTTCTTCTTATTGTGTGTGTGTGTGTGTGTGTGTGTGTGTGTGTGTGTGTGTATGTATGTAAAAAATAATGTTTTAATCATATTTAAAGAAAATATTGTTAACTATATCTACGACAATCAGGGTTGGATAGTAGTTAGATAAGAAGTTAAACTCAAATACACTCGACAGCAAAATTAAAGCATCACCTATTCTAACTTCCCAAAAGCAAAATTCACTTTGTCAAAAATGATCGTAAAAAAAATGTTCAAAAAAGCATTTTAAAGCTTGAAATCTCTAGTTGCAAATTCATTAAACAATTTACTGATTACTTACGAAGCCACACGAATTTAAATGAGGACGTATCAACTCTCAATTTTTATAAACTTTGCAAAGTACCACGACGCAAAATAAAAATTGCACTCAAATACTGTTTACAGTATTCGATAGCGTAAATCTTTACCTTTAATTTGAGTACTTGTTGAGCGTTATACAATTTTTATTCACCGAATTATTCAACACTGAAACTCAACAAGTACGCAAATTAAAGGTAAAAATTGACGCTTTCAAATGCTGTATACTGCATTTGTGTACGATTTTTATTTCACGCCAACTTTCACGTAAAACTTTGCAAAATTTGTAAAAATTTTTGAGATTTGACATGTCCCAATTTAAATCGGTGTAGCTTCAGTAATCAAACAATCAGTAAATTGTTTAATAAATTATCAACCTTGAAACTAAAGATTTTAAGCTTTAAAATACCTCTTTAAACATTTTTTTATAATCTTTTCTGACAAAGTTATACTCTCTTGAATTTCGCCTATTTTTGAGAGTCAGAATACTCAAAATAGGTAATGCTTTAATTTTGCTATTAAGTATCTTAAATTAAAAAAGTTAATAACTTTTTAAATTCATTTTTAAACTCACCTTTACAGTTAGTTAATTTTTAATTTCAACTAGTTATTTTTAAAATACATCAACTTTAATTTATTAACTTGTTTCTAATTAAAAAATTAATTGTAAGAAAAAATATATATAAAAGAAAAAATATATATGCCAATATAAAACACAATATTTCTTTATTTCATATATACTTTATTTAAAGAAAAAAAAGTTAAATTTATTTGATAATCTACAATCAGCAACATTTTTTAAAATAGTTTTCAGTAATTATACGTTCTACAATTTATTTGTAAAAATAATATTTATTAAATGTTTAAATATTTATTTAAGGTTCTTAAAATTTATTTTAAATTAATTATTCATTTGAAATACGATTTGTAATGTTTTTTCAAATATTAAAAAAAAACCTTTTAAATGTGAAACAAGTTTTACAAACCTTACATCAATATCAATCTGCAATATACTTTTTGCTTCTTGTTTCTTGCTTTTGTATGTATTATCTTTTCTACTTTTGCACATTATTTTCAATAATTGTGTTTCATACCATGTTTTTTGATATTTTGAAGTTCGTTAACTTTTATCTTGCCAATTTCGATAAAACAGTGCGTAAAGAAGCAAAAAGATAATAGGGAACAAAAAAAAAAAAAAAACAGAAAACAAAGTGCACATTGTAGGTCTGTCAAAAAAAGTATTTCTTTCAAAGTAAATGTCAAAAAAGTATTTCTTCAAACGTTAAAATAACTTTTTTAATACGTTAAAATAAATATTCTTCTAATGAAACTGAGAAAACTGTTTATTTTTAAAATTTTAAAAATATTTTAAAAAATATATTTTTAGAAATATTATTTTGCTGAATAGATCTATATTGTAAATGTTTTGTTACTTAGAATAATCTAATTTTGAAAAATTACATTATAATTTAACATAAATAATATTTTTCATTTTTTTTAATTAAATTTTTAATTTAATTCAATTTAATCTAAATGTAACTTTTAATTGAATTATTTTTTGTCTATGCAAGTTTCAATGTAACTAAATTAATTTTTCATTAACTTTAACTTAATTTAAATTTGAAGATATTAACAAACGTTATCTAACCCTGATGAGAATATATAAAAATCGTACATATCTCAAAATTGTACATACAGCACAGAATACAATATAACATTTCAGCAATATTGCAGCAACATTGTAACACTTCAACAATATTGCAGAAATGTTGCAAAATTGCTGCAACATTGCTGGAATGTTCTGTGCTGTATAGGTATATTTTATACAAAAATGTAAAAACTCTTTTATTCCCTTAGAAATCTTTTAACAATACAATTCTAACATAACAATGACATCTAATTAACAACGTAAGCTTCAATTTGTGCCATTAAATGACAAACGAAAACAGAACATGAATAATATTGAACAAAAACCAACCTATTCTAGTTAGCGTAAATTTCATACTATCCAACATCTATGTTATTGCAAACCAGGAAGAAACTGAAAGATAAAAGAAAATAACAAACATCGTAAAATTAGATCAACATTATCGATCAGAATATTTTTTTTAATTTCTTGAAAACAATAAAAATAAACAATAAAATAAACAACAAGATTAATAATAAGAACCTATTAAACTACATTATATAATATTTGCTACCGTGCATAATAAATTATTTTAAAAAATCGGCCAATCTATATGTAAACGATTGCATCTCTAATACTTAATATCTAAATATAGTTAAAGAAAACCCATACAACACAGAAAGATTGCAGAAACATTGCAGAAATATTTTATAGCAACATGTGATACAAAAATGTTGCGAAATATTGTTGCAATGTTGCTGTCACATTGCAGCAACGTAAAATGTTTACTCTTAACAATACTACAATACAATATTGCAATAACATTACAGTACAGTGTATATATATATATATATATATATATATACATTTTTTAAATAATATTTTGTAATGCCACGGTAATTAGTGTTTTTAATTTAAATAAACAATTTGTGAGATATATGTATACAAGTAGCAAAAATTTTAAAAATATTTAAATAAATAAATTTACAATACACTATTAATAACACATTATACAGTCTGTGACAAAAATACGTGATATCCGAAATGAGTGCGCTGTATGCTAAACATTACGAGACAGTGTTCTTGTCATAATAAAAAATAAAACGTCTTTATCACAAAGCGTAGTAATATCCCCTACTCTTTAATATATATCACAGTAGTAGAGCAACCTCGTAATTCTTTTTTAAAGCAGTCTAGCCAACACTCTTGTGTGACAGATTGTAATACATGTTATATAGAGGAAAGCGGATCGGACCTATTTGCAGTTTTTGCTCTTTATAAGACGCAAAAGTCCGATTGTAAAACCAAAGATATCGTTGGAAAGACAATTTAATTCTCTTAATTTTTGCTTAAAATCATTTTGACGCATCTCTAACCTGTATTGAACTACAATGGAAAACGTAAAAACGCTTTTTTCAGTCCGATTTGAAGTCACCGGTTCCAAGTCGGTCCACTTCGATCCAAACCAGACACTTCTATTTTTATTTACTTTTAAACAGAATTAATAAAATAATTTAATGTATTTTTTAAATATTGAGTAAAAACAAGTAATTTGACAGTAAAAAAAAAAAAAAAAATTTATTCAGAAAAAACTTGACAATAAAATTCATATTAGAGCTGAAATCAATAAAATTTAATTATTCCGAGTCTGATAATTCATAATATTTTACTAATTTAATATTTCTAGGACAGATTTGGTCGGTCAATCACCAGTGCTACGATCAGGTTGCAATTCCGATGTAGAGGTCCGATTTGAAATCTTTCAAGTTCTTTCAAACTTTGGAACAAATTTTACAATAAATCGCAAATATGATCACAAAATTCGATATTTTTGAATTCTACACTTCTTAATTATCTTATATCAATTACTTTTGAAAATTTTAATACCTTTTAAATAATGATTTACAAAGATTTTCTATATTTTTTTAAATTTTTACACAAGGGCTGAAAATATACATTCGCGTCTATTCTATGAATGTTATGACAAAGAAGTGTCACATTGCTATCACATGTTCGATGTCTTATAAAGGCTTTACATTACAAATGTGCGCAATACAGGCAAATCTGCTTAATCATCTTCATTTAAATTAAAATAGTCCTAATTGGAACATAGTTTGATTTACCCTATTTTCTCCTATAATATGTATTATAATATTTGCTAATATATTAATAGTGTAATTGCGAATTTATGTAATTGTTACCTTAAATTTTATATTATATAAACGTCCCACAGATTATTCATGATTTAAGTAACATTATAATTTTTAGTGTCTCAAAATCATATTAAAATTTAATACAAAAAGTCACAAATTAATCCCAATAAGTCAAAATAAAAACAAAATAAAAAAAATGGCTCAATAAATTTTGATGAAATTTGCAAGAAAAGTTATCTAGAGTAGAAAAAGTAGAAAGATGACCATGGCAATTTGCCTCAGGTGCTAAAATGCCGATCATACAACCTTCAACAAAAAATCAAATTGTAATTTTGTCAACTTTCTTTTTGATAATGTCCTTTATTTTGATAAAATCAATACTTTTAGAGACGTTTTTGAAAACACGTTTTTAGCCAGTTTTTTGAAACTAGAAAGTTTTCCAAGTACACGGGTAGCTAAAACTTTTAGTACGTTTTATAATATGCCATTTCAAACAACCTACTGCAAAAAATGGCAGTTAACATTTTTGCCATTCAGAAACCTAATCTTTTTGGGCCATCAAAAACTTGAACCAAATCGTCATGGTCATTTTACTTCTTTTATCCTAAACAATATCCCTTGCAAATTTCATCAAAACACATTGAATCGTTTTCTACTTCGTTTTTTTTGTCGACCTAATTTGTGGCGCTCTTTCAATTGCAAAGACAAAATTATAAATTTAAAATGATAAAATTAATTTGTTTTTCAAAATTATAAAATTGAATTACATTATAAGTCAAAACATTTTTAAAATTTTTAAGCATTTTAAAAACTAACTTTATGTGACTAAATAACTCATATTTAAATGCAATACAAGACTTTTCTACAATTATAAATTTAATGAATCGGAACATGTGCACGTGTACACAAATACTTATACATAAAACTATAGCAGTTTATTTTAACAATGTGTTAAAATATTGCTGCAACGTTATTAAAACCATATTGCATATTTATATTTTAATAATGTTCCTGAAATTCCAGCAACATTGCATTGCAATATGCAAGATTATGATGTTGCTGGAATGTAACTGCAGGTTTGTGCAAAAGTTTGTGTCGTATGGGAAATCTATGATTCCGTACATGCTATCGCTAAATAATGTCGTGTGTATGCGTGAAATATACCATACAGTTATGACAATGCAGGAAAAAAAAGGCAGTGCTCCTGGAGCTGGTACACTTCCATGGACTATTACAAGATACGATATCAACATCTAGCATCCAGACTGGGTGAAAGAGAAACTGAAACTATGAATAGTTTGGGCTAAAACCTAAGTTTCATTTTTGGGGAGTTAGGAGCTGGCCGAACTCCGCGAGGCGGACTCAATGTTAAAGCCGCATGTATAGCATGAGCCGGTAGACGCCATCTCGGGATTGCATAATTTGAATGCACTCCCACGGGTGTGCACGGTCCTGGAGCGCAAAGAGGATTCTTTTCCACCTGGAGAGCACTCATGACCAAAGCTGCTCTGTTATGGTATCTGAAAGATATCGGCTGTCGACTTAGCACCAGACCTAGCAGTGCCAAATTAAGAGAATGGACGGAAAACGCGGATAAATTGAATAAAAAAGAATCAAAGAGAAAAATCAACTATTTCTTGTACACATAGTAATTTTATGTATTAATACTAATATTAATATTAATGTTAATAGAAAAATGTTAAACGTGTGAGTACTAAACTTTAGATGAAAATCTTTTTATTTCTTTGTGTGAATAAAAAATACTTACTTTTTCAGTAAAAGACGAATATGCGTGTCGGAAACTGTCGGGAATACAGCGTTGATCTTCGCCACTTGTGACTCGGAGTCGGAATTTTGAGTGAAACTCGTCTCTGTGTTTCTGACCGGAGTCGGAGAGCCTAGAGTCAAGTCACCAAATCGAGTTGTCATCGCACTGGTGGATTTCAACGACATTGGTGTTTTCAGCTCCTGCACATACATACGATTCTAATAGTGTAACAATTACACAAAAACATTTTGCATAGGTGTTGTGTATGTGTACATACATGTATATAGACTAACTTACTGATAAAGAGCATGCATGATTCATGAGGATGACTTTTAATATTGATACCTACTTACCTGCGCGCTGGGAGGTAAGAATGCTAGTTGTGGATTATGATAAGGGGACGGTGTTGGATAAATTTGTGGAACTCTGTGAGCACCTGTATAATTTAAGTGCCCACCACTTCCGCTTCCTCCGGTCTATTTATTTGTGGTATATCGTGTGCGTTATCCAAATGCAGCGTGTGCATATTATAAGAATATATACATTTACAGTTTAACACCATATTCTTTCTCGCATACATACATATACACAAATATACATTCACACACACACACGCAATATGATGTATTAACCCTGGTGGAAAAATTTTAATGAAATATCGACACTTTGGTGAATTTTAGATTTATTTTGAAACATTCTGACGAGTAATTTCTTTAAATTTTTGCATAAATTTATTAAAATTTTAACAAATTTTAATAAACTTATAAAAAAACAATAATAATAGATTATTGAAATTGGAATGAGATGTTAATTCGTTAATATAAAGCAATGTTCACAACAAAATGTACATTTCGGACAAATTTCTGAGGCAACGCCTACTATCTCCCCACTACTGAGGCTTGACAAGCCAATCGCGCGTGAAGCGCTGCAGCTTCAGGGGCGTCCGCATTTCAGAAATATGCTGGATATACCCCTTCCACCAAACTATTACTGAAGTGCCTAACAAAATAATTTATTTTCATATATTAAACATTAAATTTTTTATTAGTAATATATTTTATGTGTTCCTTGTAATAATATAATTGTAATAATATAAAATTATAAAATTTTAATCTTAGCTTTCCATAATCATTCATGAGGTATATGTTGATGCGTGTTTTTAAAGTGTTTTCCTCAGTAGACTACTAAAAAAGAAGATAAGCAAATACGGTTCTGCAAGAAAGCAAAATTCTACATTGCAAAATCCCAACAAGCACAAAATTACAATTATATAAATGTTGGTTGTAATTTTCCACTCAACAATATAACTGTTATATAACACAATCATTATAAACAACTATGAGTGTGTTACATAACAGTTACATTGTTGAGTGGAAAATTACAACTAACATTTATACTATATAACTGTATTTTTGTGCTTGCTAGGATTTTGCAATATAGAATTTTGTACATTGTTTTTCCTCTGAACGTTCTTTGTAACATTGGAATGCTTAAAGTGACCCACTATTTTACTCGCATAAGCAATTAAAAACTAAATATCTTTAGAAAAAAGTGAGTTATTCAATACTAGTTATTAAATGTATCACATTCGATATAGAACGCTGTGATTAAAAATTTTAATTATTTCATCACGCTGCACGTGCCAAATTGTTGTTTGAAATATAACTATGTTCTCTGACTTGTACGTCTAATCAACCTAAATATCAGATGACATTCTTATTAGAACTCCCGGTCAGAAACGTGTTTTAAAATGTCAGATGTAACATGTAAAACGACTACACGTGTTACATATCCCCATGTTGAAACACGCTTCTGACCGAAAGCTCTAACTTCGATAAATGCTTTAATAATAGTTTAGCAGAAAAGATGCATATTTTTAAAATGCGGACTTAAAGCTATAGCGTTCTACGTGTGATCGGCAGCTCGGCCATCGAGTTTCGAATAGTAATGGGGAGATAGTAAGCATTACCACAAAAATCAACCCGAAATGTGCATTTCGTTGCGAGCACTGAATAAAACATTTACAATTTTTTTGTTGCAATTTTATTATATTTTTATAGAATCCTTTTTAAAATAGCATTTATTATTCGTCAAAAGCAGAAAATAATCTTTTCAGCAAAATATAATTTCGATGCATGTTTAGAGAAATTTCGTAAATTTAATATCAAGTCAAAAATTCATCAAAATTTAATTAAAAATTTTTTTACCAGGGAAATGCATAAAATATCTTTGTACATATAAAGAAAACTAAATACATAATTAGAGATACAATATCTTGCATAAAATATTTTATTTCTTAAATAATATTATACTTTCAAACTTGATTATGTTACATGTTTAATCGTTTCACAATGCAATTAAATAATAAAAAGTATTTAAAAGTATTTTTGTTTAATTAAAATTATCTTTGTTATTTGACCAATTTAATGAAAAATATTCATTCAGCACATAATATTTTTACGCAACTCTTGTTTTATTACTTGAAAATATTAAAAGCAAACGTTATATATAATTATAATAAACATATGTATTTTCAATAATTTATTACAAAATCAAAATCTTGTTGTGATGTTGGATGCAATACAAGAAAATAGAAATTACTTTATATGCTTAAAAAACAGTGTGTCTCACTTTGTTTACAATATCAAAATTTACTAGCAAAAGCGTTAAAGTTCTAATTAACACGTGCGGTCTCGCGCCGCACATTTACTTGGCGCAAAACACTACTGTATCTCTTGATATATGTAATTGTAATTTATACCCCCCCCCCCCCGGGCGAAGGGAGCTCAGTATCGGAGCTCTCAGCCCTGATGATGCAAGCTGCAATGTTTGCGAAACGTCGGCAAAGTGCCCAACACGCACGTGGCATTCATCCGGAAACCCTCTCAGTTAACAATAATTTAGAAATTCTTTTCAAGAAAATAAAATAGTTTTTAAAATTACTTTTTGTCTTTTTATTGCTGTTTGAAGATTGATTTCCTACTTTTTGTATTAAAAAAAAAAAAGAAAAAAGGGAGAGAGAAAAAAAGAAAAAAAGCAACAACAATGATTTATACTATTATGTCTATCGTCATAATATTATAAACAATAGATCAATTTTATTTTTGCATGGTCCATTAGTGATTATGATTTCGGCTCTCTCGGTGGCCTCAAATTAAAACCTGAAACATTTTCAACTATTGTCGGAATTTTTCGCTAAATAAACAAATGGTACTTGTTTAAAAAAAATTAATTTTTAAAACATGCTTCTAACCGGGAGTTCTAATTTTGATAAATGCTTTAATAATAGTTTAACGGAAATTCTATTTTTTTTTGTTTCCAATCCCTAAAAAAAATCAAGTCATCAAAATAATTCTAGTTCCGATGATAAACACAAATGTTATGATTAAAATAACGCGTTTAAGTTCTTAATTTCAGTCCATTACAAAATCCAGAATCATGGTCGCCAATAGAACCACGCAACGGTCAAATAGATCTATTGTTTATAAATTATTCATACAATTTTTATTAAAAAAATACAAAATTAACTTATAACAATAATATACAAGACAAGAAGTAATTTTGAAAAAATATCTTTCCTAAAAAAAATTTCTATAAACCTTGTAAAAAATCCGCGCGATAAAATAGAAAACCTCTTTAATGAACTAAACACAAAAATACATTTAAATATTTATATTTTACATATTTATATACATTCCGACATCTATTCGTACAAGTTTTTTTTATAATTATTTATATATCTAAAATTTTCCTTTACAAAAGCGAAAAATACTTCAATAAATATACTAATTGCAAGATATTGTCATAATCAGGGACCCTGCCCAAAATAAAATTTCGGTCCGGTTACGGTTACGGTCAAAGATTATATCCAATTTTCGGTTTCGGTCTTGTTACTGATAACGGTTACGGTCACTATTTGGATTTCAATCTTTTTCGGTTACGGTTACGGTTACAGATGTACAATTACCCATTGTAAAATTTAATAACGTATAAAAATAATACAAGTATAAATATCATATTATAAAAAATTCCTGTTTATTGTAAACAACACTTGTTTAATATAAAAATGTTTAAAAACCATTGGTGGTTCCGGGTTTTTCAAAATCTCTTTTTTTTTGTTTTGTTTTACTTCAACATTCTCAGCAATTTGCAGCGTTAATGGTCGTTTTTTTACTGGTATTAATGGTAGTTTTTCTCTATGAAATAACATAATAATCTTAATAAAATTATCATAATAAAAGCAAAAAAAAAAAAAAAGTAACCCTCCATAGACACCATGTAATATCGCTATTTATTGAGAACCTAAAAGTAAATATCTACGGTTTTAAAAGTTCAATTAAAATTGTCAAATTTTTTCGGTACTCTAAAAGAGCCAAAAAAATTAAAATATAACTTTAGCTTTAAAAATTTAGTCTTAACATTACAAAGACCTTATTCTTTTGTATTCATTTTAAGTTCAAAAATTAAAGGAAAAATTAATCGTTAAAATCAATCACAGATCTATGGAGCGTTAAAAATATTAAAAAAGAGATAAAATATAGATGCCGTGTATCTTTTTCTCTTATTCTTATCTCGTAGAGAAAGAAGTCTACACAGCACGCGCTTTTTCTCCTTTTTTACCTAATCTTCAGTATGATTTTAAATAGCATTTAAAAAAATCTGACCAAAAATCTGACCAAAAAAACCGAAAAAATATTTTCGGTCAGTTACGGTTAATTAGCCTGCACAATATTTCGGTTTCGGTTTCGGCCCGGTCAGAGTCCCTGTCATAATACAGATTAAGTTCGCCTTACTCGCTTTTATACTGTCAGTTTAGAAGCGGTAGGTTTGTCCGTTCATCTAGAAGTAGCCTAAAAATAATATTTACAATAATAGTTACACCAAATGACAACGCATTTAATGTAAGATATTTTTTTAAACCGCTTTTAAAAATAGTCAATGTTAATTGTTAACATTACCGATGATACTGACATTTATAAGCGTTTTTAATCAAAACGAGCAAGACAAACTTAGCCACAGATGTTGGTAGGAAACACTCAAACATTTTCAAACCTCTTTCGACTCAATAAAAAGTGTACCAAAGTCGTCACAGTTCACAGATGGTTAGTAATCTTCATGTGTAATAATACTTTCTTAAAATATTAAGAAAGAAAAAAATAAAAGTAGTTATTGTTTGAGGATTAATGTTTTTTTTCAATAAAAAATATGAATAAAAATTTATGAACAATAATAAGCTACAAACACAAGAATAATTTAATTTTATCAATAATGTTCTCACTATTGTTTAAATTATACATTTTGTAAAAAATCATGCAAATTTGAGATCAATTTTATTTACTCGAGTTATTTTTATTCGAAGAAATTGTGTAAGCACAACACCACATTTTAATTTTAGTCATTTGTTGAAATTAAACAAATCATCCCATTTGAAACAAATAATTTTTCTTCCTTAAAATACATTTATCAAAATATTTTCCAATATTTACAAATTGTTTGCATAATGTGCTTTAAGTACACTAAGAAATGTTCTTTTTCACTATTCATTTTGTGATATAACTAAGCATAATAATAAAATTTGAAAATTAGTAAGGTTATTTTATCAACTCTTTAAACCATTCTCAGAAGTAAACGCTAAACATAAGAAGATTATTAATGCCATCTATTGTTAGTATTTTTTTGGCGACAAATTGGGACTACTTTTTACAGAGATTATGAGTGCTTTTTATTTGACACAAGTCGATACAAGCGTTTCATTCATTAAAAAAAAGGGGGAGGGGAGTGGACTGTGTCACAAATTGAAAAGCACTCTACTCTATTCACTGAGAAAAACCGAAATGCTCGGACAAAAATTCGTCTGCTTCGCGTAGGCTCCGCTTGTAATAGCCTGTAGAATAGCTTAGAAGCTCCCTTCTCTTCTATTCTAAACGCTCGTAGAACCAGCGTTTTCCCCACTATGATGTCTATATGCGCAGACCGATTAGATTTTTCTCAATGAATAGAATATATATTGAGTTAGAGAAAATTGTCTTCAAACAAAATATTCAATGCTTAAAAAAATGTTCATTATTATAAAATACTACTAATTATTTATTTATAACATATAAGTTTCAGGTTTTATATATGTATATTAGGATAGAGTCAGGGTTGAGTAAGTTAATATATTTTTAAAAATAATAACCTGCTATGACCGAGAAGTACATGAACACATTTAAATTAAGAAAATGACGGTCAAAAGCGAATTTCAGTGTTCAATAATAATTTCCTAGGTGAATTTATATACATTTATAAGTTCTCTCAAACTGTACACCACAGTTTACCGGATTTTAAAACAATTGTTTTAAATAGTTAAATTAAACTATTTAAAAATTATTTAAAAACAATTTAAAAATTATTTTTAACTATTTAAATAGTTTAAATAAAAAAAATTAATAATTATATAGTATAATAAAATAAAATCATTAAAATTGCATATTAATTCTTAGAAACAAGTAAATTTATCATTAACTTTGTAATAAAAGAATTAAGTTAAAAAAATTTATAATAAAACGCTGATATTTAAAAAATTATTTAAAAACAATTTAAAAATTATTTTTAACTATTTAAATAGTTTAAATAAAAAAAATTAATAATTATATAGTATAATAAAAGAAAATCATTAAAATTGCATATTAATTCTTAGAAACAAGTAAATTTATCATTAACTATGTAATAAAAGAATTAAGTTAAAAAAATTTATAATAAAACGCTGATATTTAAAAAATTATTTAAAAACAATTTAAAAATTATTTTTAACTATTTAAATAGTTTAAATAACAAAAATTAATAATTATATAGTATAATAAAAGAAAATCATTAAAATTGCATATTAATTCTTAGAAACAAGTAAATTTATCATTAACTATGTAATAAAAGAATTAAGTTAAAAAAATTTATAATAAAACGCTGATAAGTAAAACCAGAAATGTAATATCAAATAAAATTGATAATCAATTTAATAATTTTTGATGCCTACAAGCATCTCTATAATTCTCCTTTGTCCCAAAAGCTGTAAAGAGTATTTTTCTAACTAAATTAAGATAACATTAATAGATTATAAACTTAATTTAGTTACGTCAAAAGTTACATGAACAAAAAACTAATTAGTTAAAAGTTAATACAATTAAATTAACTTAAGTTAAAAATAAATTTTAAAAAGCATTTTATTCACATTTTTGTAAGTTTTTAAAAAAATTCGTACAATTTCCAAGTTAGATTACTCAAAACAATTATAATATATAATAAAAAGGTATAAACAATAATGATTCAATAACGAGCCGTTTTCTGATAGAAAAAAAAGAATTAAAGATTAAATAATCATTAATAATAATATAGATTATCAAATAAATTTAATATTTTATTTGTAAATTAAATTTATACAAAATAACAAAAAAATATTGTTTTTTGCGTGGAAATATATTTTATATAAACTTTTATTAAACTTTTTTTACATAAATAAATTTTAACTTAAGAAAAAAGTTAATAAATTAAAGTTCACCTATTTCAAAAATAACTAGTTAAAGCTAAAAATTAAAATATTTGAAATTAACTAACTATAAGTTTAAAGTTATCTTTTAAATTTATTATTTAACTTTTAACTTTTTAACTAGTTACTATCCAACCCTAGGCAGAGTTAACAGAAATTTGATGTATTCATTATTAATAAAATAATTAAGCATCACATATAAACATCTTAAAGGATATTCAAATAATACATGAGTATTCATATAATGTAAAATGATAAAATGTTAACATAAACATTTTTATCAAGGTACTAGCCTTGATATTCTTTTAGCATGATAAAATATAAATCACGACGTGAACTCTGACCTTCAATGTTACACTCTTTTATTAATGTTATCAATAAAGTGAAATCTTTATTAAGATAATTTTATCGCACAAGTCCAAGCCAAAAGTTAGTCTCTCCATATATGTAATAATTCAAATAAAATCGTAACGAAAACAAGCGTAGCACTAAACGATTTTATTACAGAGTGTATTTATGTATCACAATTTATTATCGTAAAAAAGGAAAATATTCTAAGTACCAAAAATACAAGATATAACCGTTGTCGCTTGTGATCACGAACATTTCGCCTGAACTGTACATCTAACGACAACGTCACACTGCTATCGAGTTGACAGTAACATTTGCAGATTGTAAATATTACACTATAATATTATATTTATGAAATTTTCAAAGAATATTTTAAAAAAGATTAATAAATGTTGGAAATAAACGAACAAGCTCGTCATATATTAAAACTATTAACTTTAAATGTGATTATCTTTTGAATGCTTAGTTACCTCCCCCTTAAAAATTATGCGCATGTATAGAGAATATCATTATTTATAAACAGTAAAAGTTTCAAACAAATCTTACTATCTCTCTAAAGTTAAAACATAAGATTCGAAACTTCGTCAGACTTGAAACACAGTCATGAAGCAGGAATATATTATAATGAGTATGCGGCGCACGGTTCAAATTAGTTAAAGATCGTAAAAATTAAAATTAAAAATTATTATTCAGCACTAAAAACCGCTGTAACTGACATAGGTTTTCTAATCTTGCGTTTTAATTTCGTAGATTTTAATTCCGATATAACTTATTATTGTTTTTAAGAAAGATTTTTCGTGATAAAACTACCTTAACATATCTAGCAAAAATAGAAACAAGTTTAAATATAAAAAAAAATTAATAATTATATGGTATAATAAAGAAAAATCATTAAAATTGCATTATTAATTCTTAGAAATAAGTAAATTTGTCATTAGCTATGTAATAAAAGAATTAAGTTAAAAAACTTATTTATAACAAAAATGGTTGTATCATAAATTATTTAAACACGTTCTTTGAAAACTTAAAACGTAAAACCTATCATTCTGACATTACATACACACAGAAAAAACATTAGTATCAAATTAAATTAATATATTATACAATACAATAAATATTAGACATATGAATAACACAAGAAATGAGAAGTGCCATTTATCGGTTGAAAAGAATCTTGGTACTTAATCTTAGTTCGCTATACCAAAATATGATATGTACCCAGTGCAATTTTTCGCATTATTATAATTTTTTATAATATAATTTGAAGACCTGGATTATGGATTGAAAACCAGAAATGTTCTCCATTTCATTTTTGTTTACATCTCTATTGCTTTTATTATTTTCGTTTTACATCTTCCTTCTAGTCTTGACTTAAAGTAACATCAATAACGCTCAAATATTTTATCTACAAACAGCAGTTCTTTTATTTCTTGAATCAATTTAATCCCCTGGCGAGCACGTATATAACTTTCTATGCAATTCGGCGTACTGCTTAATAAAAGTTTATTTTTTATTTTCAAATTTTTATTTTAGTTTATTTTTACTTTATATTTTATTTTTAATAAACCGATAATAATTGCTATTTTCAATTGTTTTTGAATAATAAAAATAATTATTAACATTTTCAACTTTTTAAATGTTATAATTTAAAAAATTAATGTACGAAACAAACATGTATTTATAAAATAAAGATACTATTATATAATATTATGATACTTTCCAAATTATTACTGGCTTTAAACAATCACATTATTTAAGTAATATTCATATATTTTGGGTATTTATACTTTAATTTGAGGTGTAATAATAATTAAAATTTATTTGATCATTTTTAATAATTGTATTTATTAATTAACTTGAAAGCTATGAATTTATTAGTCAAAACGCTATGCAAAGAAATATTTAAAAAAACACAAATTTTTTGAAATTTCTAATGCTTGCAAATTATGATTTCATGTTTAAAATAAGTGTCAGTTTATAATTACTTATAAATAATTAAAAACAATATCAATGTCCGACTCAAATGTAGCAAAAGTAAAAAACACAATATTTGAAGAAAGTCAATTAATGAGCATCAACAGATGTTATTTATATATAATAGTTTATGTATTACAGTATTAGAGAACGTTTCAATTTTACTTAACCATCAACTAAAATTAATAATATTCAAATTTACCTCTACATTGTTCAGATAATTAGCCAATATAAAATTGAAAAAAATGACAATATGATATGTGGTCCATAAAAACATCTTTAAACAAATAAGAATAAAAGTAAAAAAAAAAGTAAATGTTGCAACTTATAAATAAAAATAAAAAGCTTTGTTTATATGTAAACTATGAATGAAGTATAGGTCAAATTGACACATTTACGTCATAAAAAATCAAGCGCCCGCTTAAAAATTAATATCAAAATTAATTAAGAAAGTTTTAACTATCTGTTTTTTTAATTATATTAAGAATTTTTTTATGAAAAACTCATCTGGAATTTTTTAAATAGCATCATACAATTTTTTATTCATAATATTGTAGAAATCAAAACAAATTTAATATACTATCAAGAACATCAGTTTTATTGATGTTTTATTAATTTGATTGATACACATAATATCTATCATAAATATCAATTAATAAAAAAAAATAAAACTATACAACTTATGTAAACAAATTTTATTAAATGTTTTTTATATTTAATATCAAATTGTAGCATTATTTGTAACAGCAGTACTTACAAGTAATATTTACATTTAAGATCTTATTATTAGAGAAAAAAAACAGGTTGTGCAACTTTCGATTAAATTGTATAATAGCTATGCATGATTTGTTAAAAAGAGCAAACCTTGCAGAAGGAAACAAGCCATTTGAATATTTACTTACATAAATTTCTTCATTAATTCGCTTTTTTTATTAATACATAACACATACATACACAAAACAATAATATATACATATGTATGGGTTTATGTTCTTTGTACATTTCTAGCCAAGCTTGTAAGTACTGCTATTACAAATAATGCTGCAATTTAATATTAAATATCAATAAAATCAATAAAACATCAATAAACGTAAAATCCTCAATAGTATATTAAATTCATATTAAATTCATATTATGGAAAAAATATGGCGCTATTTAAGAAATTAAAGAAAACCTGAATTGTCTATTTTTATCACATGTAGAAACAAATAAACATTCATTGCATGAAACAAATAAACATTCATCTTTCAACCTTTTTTTTGTTAATTATCAAGTGTCTAAAAAAATCATGCGGATCGTTACGCTAAGCATCCTGTATATGAAAATGTTATCAAAATCCGCTTTGACTGAAAAATGGCACTTATTATTTCTTGTATTAAATATGTTCAACAGTAGTGTTTTATATATGTACAATCTTTTTTAAACAATTTAACAATCATAAATTTCAACAAAATGTTGTATTTTTATTTCAATATTATAATATTGAACTAAAAAGCACAATATGGATATTTTGATAATAAAATAAAAAATTCTTTAATTTGAAGACAATTGCTATTTGATATAAAATATTTTTTCAATTCGTGAAAATTACTATTGAATAATGAGAATAGTTATCTTGATAAAACTATACAAAAATCTTCAGCAAGTTATATTCTTATTTATTTAGCAAGATATTTACCCTCATTTAAATATTTAACATATCAAAAATAAATATTAAAAATTCTCAAAATTCTTTTTTTCTGTATTAATGTAAATGTTTAAGCGTACAATGACAAAAAACAGATTTATTAATAAAATAAAACAAAAATACTAAAAAAATTATAATTTCAAAATCTTTTAACGTAGAAAAGTATAAATATAAAAGTGCAATGTATCATCTTTTTAAGCATTCAATATTTGATTCAGAAATACATCAAATTTTATGACTTACTGTGTATAACTTACACAAACTCAATAAATCATTATAACTGACCTGCATAGGAATCTCTTGAGAAGTAGTAGTAGTAGTAGTTGAACTCAATGGCATTGAGTTCTGAGACTGTATATACTGAGAATACTGCCAATATCTCACTCTTGGATCTTCCCATGTTGTAGTTCGATTAAAATGATTTATGAAATATCTGAAAAAAGATACCATAACAATTCATATTTAATTTGTTATGTCGAAGTAACATTTTCCACAAGTATTTTCAAATAAGTGTACTCATTAGAGCAACATGTCTTTTAGCACAAAATATTTCGATGAAAGAAGAGAAACTTGATTTTAACAAAATTTTTATAATATTCGGAGTGGCAAAAAAAGTAAAAAATATTTGTTCATTATTATTAAATTATCAGTTGTGATATTATCATTGTATTATTACTATTGTTGTTTATTTCATAACTGTGTTTCAAGATTGTAAATTTATTTAGTGCATAGGATAATAAACTTAAAAATACAAATATAAAATCACACAAAAAAATATTAGCGTAAAAGCATAGCTTTAATAAAATAAGACTTGTCTTTAATTAAATTATTTTACTTTTAAGGCTCCTGACTCCTCAGCCGAGAACTCCCCGTTGACGGTAGTGACATTCCGTCGCGGACAAAAGTAGAACTAATAGACGTGAAACGTGACAGATTGACGATGAAATGTTGTCGTGCATGTCATCTTGTTATTATGTGTTTTATTGTAAAAATAGGACCGTAAGTAAAATTTCTTGGAATTTTATACGTGAAAGCTCATTTTTCACTCCTTTTAATAGTTATCCGTGTGTTTTCCTGTCTAAATAGGCATCACTTTACATGCTTTTTACGACTATTTACTGACTGTTAGGCGGAAAAGGGATAATCTTGACCCATTTTTACAAGTGTTTTAAAGCCACCTGATTAGTCTGTTTTTATCCAAATTGGTTTTATTTACAAAGAGCATATCGGACAAAATTACGTGTCATTTCACGCAATTTCACGCTTCTGACGTCACGACTTTAATATGGCCGCGATCAGGAGCCTTAATCATTAGAATCATTGTTCTTCTAATCCAAAGATTTTCAAAAATTTACAAAAATTATTATTATTATTATTAAGACCTAACGTTTCAATAAGCATAAAATTTTACTACCACAAAAATCATCACATTATTACGATATTAAATTACATGTAATAGTTCCAAATATATCGTATTTAATGTTGTATATGTATAACATCAACATATATACTTTAACACTTCTTTAAAAAAATCATGTATCAAATCTTTTTAAAATCGCAATTCGTATTATAAGAACAGGTAAAAAATGAGTAATAACATAATGATGTAAATTATTATAATTAATCAATTAAAATAAATATTTAATACCATAAGATTAACATAAAATGGACGTTTTGGGCTCACTTGTTCTTCTTCAGTATCCAAAAATTCATCTCCAAAAAACAATATAAATCATAAAATATCTTTCCAAAAATTAACAGAAATCAAATATACAAAAAGCTTGTCTATTAACAATGGAAAAAAGTCAAGTTTAACCATTCGAGTCGCTTACATAAATGGATTGGAACTATATCTCTTCAAAATAAATGTTTAATCTTAGTCCATTTATTTGCAGTGTTGTGATTGTGGGAAGTAGCATCTTAAAATTTTTATTGGTAGTCAACTTATTAAAAAATGATAATAATGGCAGGCATATAATTATTCTCACGTTAATTGTTACAGGATTATTTGAATACGTCCTTGGTAGATAAACACACAGTGTCATTAATTAGCAAAAAATCACATAAGCTTCAGTCATTATTGAAGCTCTTATTAAAAACTTGTATCTTGGATGAGACATATGAGACTTTTTTAAATGTTTATACAATATTATTTTCAAACTATAAAATCAATATTTCAAATATTGCTTTAATATTACTTGGTTGGGATATCAATACTACTGTAGTATATTTATATATCCATATGTAATATCGAAAATTACTTTATAATTATTTTTTATAACTAAAACATCAAATAGCTTGAAAAATGTGGAAAACAATATGGAGTCCTATGTGGTATAAGATATGTTAAAATGCACAATATTATATATACGGTGATTATTAATGAATGTTCTCATTTTTTATCATCAGAGCATGATTTACCGACGGATACGTATTTCTAATAGCGATTTCGGCTGGGGCACATCGGTGGCACACAAACTGAGCCCGACTATTTTCTCAGGTCCACTTTGTGTACACCCAATATGCATTTGTGAAGTGTATCGAGCCCAGACAAACACGCGGCACCACTAAGAGACTGCATTATTTGACTAGCCAAACACAAAAGCTGCATCGACACCTGAAATGTGCAACCAGTGTGCCCCAGCCGAAATCGCTATAATATATTATATTAGAAATTACAAATGTGTGCTCCGATGGTAAAAAGTAGAAACATTCATTAATAATCACCCTGTGTGTGTGTGTGTGTGTGTGTGTGTGTGTGTGTGTGTGTGTGCGTGCGTGCGTGCGTGCGTGCGTGCGTGCGTGTGTATATAATCTACATTAAAGTTATCAGAAGAACTCGCAAAATTTAATACAGCAAATGAGAGTCAACGCGGTTGTTGATGCGTATCCATAATACTTCCGTGTTTATTAAACAAAAAGCATTAATGTGTATGAACGTTTCGACCCGAGTTTGAGTCATCCTCAGCAAAAATTGATAAAAAATAGTAATCCTACTCCATATCACATAGCATAGTCCAATGTATTATTTGACCATCTACAATTGGGTGATCATCTGAGTGAAATTTTTAAGTGTGATGACAAACATCAATATGCGTTAACTACAAAAGATTCACACTGTTTTTTTACTCACCATGTGAAGCGAGAAAAAATAGTCCCTAAATAGCACGCAGAATAAGTCAATAAATACAAAATTAAAAACATTGTCAGTAACATTAAATTATTTAATATTACACAATAATTTCAGATCTCTCAAATTTGAGGGTTCTAAAAATTCTTGTCAATGTCATGGTCAAAACAATAATGACCTTCAACTTTAGTTAATAGGCAATTTAGGCAATAGAATCGAGCAGATAAAAACAAATTACATATTATGTCAAACATTAAAATCTCTCAAAGATATAAGTATAGGCATGATATAAATATTCCATGTCTATTAAGACTATTTTCTTGGCACTTTATATGTAACATTTCTCAAACAAAAAATTTCTCTAAAAAATGTTCTGTCAAGAATAAAAATGTTATCCCCCCCCAAAATCATGGTCCTTGGTTATTTTGCGTTCAGTAATAACCAAATGAGTACTGGTATTCTTTCTTATATGATTTTTATGTTCCAACATTCTAGTTTTTACTTATCTACTTGTTTGTCCTACATACAATGCATCACATTTTTTACACAAGGTCTTATAGGTCACATTTTTTTGAAATAACTTAGGAAGTCTGTCCTTGTGTGATCTAATGATTGACCCTACTTTATTAAAACTGAAGTAAAAAATGTTTGTATTGAGATCTTTTGTAATATTTTTAAATTTATGTGAAATTAAATGGATATACAAAACGGTAAACCATCTGTTATTCTTTGTATTATCGTTTACACTTTTATTACTAAAAATCATTTTATCTTGTTTTTGTTCTTTAAACAGGTAATCAAGTCTTGAATTAATGGTATTAAAAATAAAATTAATGGGATAATTATTATCAAAAAAAAACTTCAAAGACTAGTCTTAAATCTTTTTATTGAAATTTTAGATGTGATAATAAAATCACTCATGGGTCCTATTCACTATGCCCATATTTGTTTTCATCCGCTTTCTTTTAGGAGGTATTGCAATAAAAAATTGAAATATCTTTCAGAGAATGTGGCTTTGTAATACCAATTGAATTCTATCTTTGTGTGTCTTTATCAGAAGAATTATGGACATGCATCGACAACCGCATTGACTCTCATTTGCTCGTCTTTATTAATTATTATTTATATTGTTCCTTTTTAATTTTGAAATGTTATTCATTCTTTTTTTATATTAATTCTGCATGAAAATTCATATAATTAAGAATTCTTTTTTGTCTACTTTGTCACTAGGACTGTATCGTTAACTTGCAAGGTGTTAGAACAGTTAAACACTTTTAATGTAAACAAATCTTATCAAATGTTATCTTAAGCTATTAAAATTTAAATAACAAAGATCGTTTTAAACCTGAATTAGCACTTAAATTTAACAAGCAAGTTTATTCACAGTGACGTTATTAGATAGATTTAACAATTTAACCATTTATTTTGAAAATATAACGAATTATCGAGATCAACTTGCATTGTTTTGCATAGCATGGATTTAGCGATATGAAAAGACCGTGTTTTTAAGAGAAACATTAGTGAACTTTACGTCTTTGGTAATAAGAGAAAATAACAATAAAGAAGTCAAAAGTGCACTTTACGTACGGACGACCGCTGCGAATGTCATATCTACATTCCCAGCCGGGTGGTAATTGACTTCTGTCACTCGGTTCCGCCATCTTTCCGCTTTTGTGTTGTTTTGATAATTGCAACGAGAATTTTATGTGGATTATTTTCCTTTCTCAAGTCACAATTCACTATTAGTTTGCTGCTGTTTACTCAACCTCTCGTTAAAAGTGCTACCAGTGCCACGATTTAGAGGCGAAACAGGGAAATCAAACAGAACCGTACTATATAAAACTTGCAAGAGCTCTAGCCTTGAATTCTCTCTTTCGAGATTAATTCTATTTAAATCCAATTTCCATGAACATTTGTTTTACATAGAAATACATTGTGTACGCACATACATATGCAAATAAAGAAGAATTAAACGTTTTTAATATTATTCTTTAAATAACTTTTATATATTTCTATAAAATCTAATTTCAATGTAATAAAATAGCATGTTGTATGCTTTCCAGCTACGATCGCTACGACACAAGTTGACACTGGTCTAGTTTCCATCGAAGCATTAATCTGCATCCAATCCCGTGTAGAACCAAATTGAAGTCGATGGAAACATGTCAAATTGAGCTCAGTTCACTAGATTTGTTCTTCATTATTTGTGAATTGTAAATAATAATAAATGTGTATTTAATAAAAATCTTTATTCTATATTAAAATAAAAATTTTTTTGTTAAATTGTTTCTCTCTTCCATTCAATCATTAACACAAACAATAAACTTCACAAATATAATATATTTTAAAATTAAATATTAGGCTTGTTTTTTATTCCTACACTAGACTGCAATGAAACGTTCCTTCTTGCTTTCACTAAATTTTAAATATATATCTATTTCATTTTAAGTGCACACTAATTCAGGGAGTTCAGGAACAGAAAACAAACGGATTGATTCATTTAAGAAGTATCCGCAGTTTTTTTGTTCAATTTTTGAATAAAATTTTTTTGTATTAAAAATCAATTTTAATCAAGTATATATTGGCCATTATTATCTATAATCTTTTGTCATTTATTGAATAATTTCATAATTCCATCCGTGTAGAACTTCTGTGATTTATCGGGGAAAAACTTTTTCAAGTTATTTTCAGGGGAGTGTCTCAGTTGCGTACAGACTTGATTGGACACCACCAACCATAGCGGCCGATGTCTAGAGTATTTCCGTTGGTTGGGTTAAATTAGATTAGAGGCTTGTTTTCTATTCCTGCACTAGACTGCACTGGAACGTTTTTTCTTGCTTTCACTAACTTTTAAATATATATCTATTTCAT